>NW_026652276.1:234440483-234577887 GCF_009828535.3 Hylobates moloch | reverse complement strand
AGGAAGAAACAGAGGACAATAGGCCTTAGCAATTAAATGAACGGTAGCCAAATTTAGAGCCAACAGACAGGCTGACAAATAAAGGTGAGGAAACCCTCCAGAATGCAGAATTAAAATAAATGGAAAAAAGAAATTTTAAAATTAGAATATCCATCCAGATTATTCAATTCCGTGAACTCTGAGAAAAGAAAATGGGGGTTGGGTAGTTATTGAGATATAAGAACCCCTCCCAGATCTGACAGCTCTAGGTCTCTAACAGTCTCTGTGTACAAAAAGAGAACGTAATATTGTACCTCTTGTTCAGCAAGTGCAATCATCTCATATTGGCTTAATCAAAATTGAAACATAATTATATGGGAATATGGGGGAAGGTGAAATTGGGTGAAAAGTAATACAGAAGAGTTAATCTTCATCTATTACAGTAGGAAAGCAATGGATATCTAAATAAATAAATAAATATATAAATATATGTATATATATATAATACATATATTATATACATATATATGTATATATATGTATTTTTTTTGAGATGGATTTTGCTCTTGTTGCCCACCTGGATCAAGGCATGACTCGGTCACTGCAACTCCCTCCTCAGCCTCCTGAGTAGCTGGGATTACAGGCATGTGCCACCACGCCCAGCTAATTTTGTATTTTTAGTAGAGACAGAGTTTCTCTATGTTGGTCAGGCTGGTCTTGAACTCCCGACCTCAGGTGATTCACTGGCCTCAGCCTCCCAAAGTGCTGGGATTATAGGCGTGAGCCACCGCACCTGGCCCAAATAAGTACAAATATTTGAGCATGTTATTGAGAAATATTAAAGTAGTTGTTGGTAAGAAATAGCAAAAATCATTGAACATACTAGCAATTGGGGAGCAAGGCCAGAGGTCAGGAGGAGAGAGGCAGGGGACTGTTGTTTTTGTCAATATGAGCAAATAAAAATGAGTGTTACCCATGTTGTGCGTATATTACTTTGAAAAAGACAATGAAAAACAAAGCACAAAACAACTAGAGAATGACTTCCCGTTCTCAGGGAGTTCCTCCTCTGAAGTCTCTGTGAGGCTAAGAGACAGAAGCTGGGAAGGGACCTGTGCAGGGTTCCTGGCTTTCCATACTTTGGAGTTTTCCTCAGCAAAGGTGGAGAGGCAGACCGTGCAGCAGATACCTCACTGGGTTATCACTATCTGATTCCTTCTTTTCCCTTGGCTCTGAAATGTTAGATGAGGATGTGTCACACATATGAGATACAAAAATATGTGTGCCCTCAAGTATCGTGACTCTGTGATACAGCAAGTAGAAATGTTCAGAATAACCAAAATGTGAATATCTTAAGCGAATCTTCCATTTGAAAGAACCTCACACATCAGGATGTAATTATCCCAGTGAGGGTATATCTTTTAAATTAAATTGCTCTCCCCAAATTATAAAGCTAACCTGTTCTTCCCCACCAGAGAAACAATGTAATGCTGTACAAAAAATAGCACCAATATATACCTCTCCCACCCACCAATGGGGCACATGTTTGCTTAAAGTGATTTTCCCATAGGAATAAATTTATTATATTACTCTGGTCTCCTTTGGCTAAATTTTAATATAGACACAATTCTTCAGCATTCATGGGTCTATCTATCTATCTATCTATCTATCTATCTATCTATCTATCTATCTATCTACCTACCTACCTACCTACCTACCTACCTATACCTCCATGAAATTCAAGGTCTAAATCTGATCAGGAAGCTAAACTGTACCTGGTTTGGTCAACTTGTTAATAGGTATTGATCAGGAAAGACATTGTATTAAACAAGGAAGCAATTAAGCAATTATATGTGTTTGTCTGTGAATTTTGTATGATGCATTTGAAATTTACTTTCTATGAAGATTATGTAGCCTGCTGCCTGAATTTTTTTTCTGATCACGTCTTACCAAACAAGGCCAGCTATATCCAATAAAGATCAACTCCACTTGCTTAATGGTCCCGCTAGTCTCAACCACTAGTATTGATCATTCCTGAGACTGCTGGGAACAGTCTAAAAGAGATTTGTATTTTGGGAGAGGGTATATTAATGTTTCCCTGGTCAGGGCTGCTCTTATGGTATTCTGGGCCTGGCCAAATACTTTTTTCAGGACTCCTGTTTAAAAAGCAATTTGAGTCATCCAAAATGAACAGGCCAGCACTGTTCTGGGATCCAGTCTCACAGCATCCTGCCAAAGAAATACCATGCCGGCCTGAAAAGGGATGAGCTCACCTCCCCACTCGCCTGGGATTGGTGTCTATCTGGCCACAGGGCCTCGGGATGACCCTGTAGGTGCAAGTCCCAGAGCTCCTCAGGGCATCCGGTTGACTCATGCATGGGGCAGGTGGGTAGAGCTGGAGAACATTTAAGAGGGGAAGACAGGCTGGGCTCAGGGGTCCTGCTCAGATGGCTCTGTGAGCCGGGCCACACACAGGCATTGGAGCTTAGAACTCTGAAGGAAGGCACTGCCAGGCCTGGAGCCCCTTAGGTCTAAGGATGACACTATCTTTGGTTTTCTAAGACAACCATTGGGAATACACAATAAACATACTACCTTGACAATATTTAAGTGAACATTTAAAGCCATGACCTTCTGTCCCCTGGGCTCAGAGGCTGAGAGCTGAGGTTGACTGGACATACAGATTATATACAACCCAGCAACAGTGGGGCAAGGGCCAGCCCTGAGAGAAGGGACGTCTTCAGGGATCAGACAAATTCTGAAACTTATAGGTTCTTGGCATATAAATGGAAGTTTATACTCACTGCAATGATGATTATGTTTTCAGAAGAAAATGCTGACCAGTTTCTACATAGGAACTGTTCCCCTGGCACAAGGCTACTAGACCATCAGACCAATTTCTCAGCAGTTCTGTAACTCAAGTGCTTATGGCTTCTATCTCTGGACACACAGCTACTCACTCCTAGAACTGGAGTGTAGTATTGGAAGGCTAACAGTTTAGAGTAGTAGGCATTACCTTTGTGGCCTGGACCCTAATTTAACAGATGCAGCCTCTGACCTGCCTGTCTCTGCAGGGAGGGATGCTTGTTTAACCCCTTAGCTCCTGACAATTCCTCTGAAGAACCTCAGCCACATAATAGAGTTCAGGGAAAGGCACCTGCAGGCTCTACCTAGCAACCTCCTGATCCTGTCCCTCCCCATGTCTATCATATGCAGGTGGGGACAAGGTTCTAAACGCTTACCCGATGCCCGGGACATGCTTTGGATCCCCACTGGGATGGGAAACACAGGCACCTAGGGGAAGGGCTGATGAGATGGGAGGACACCCAAGACCTTCCCTGCTCCAGGGTGTCTCTCAAGGGGAACCTCTAATGAGAATGGTATTGCGACCCTAGGAACTTGGACGAAGCCCTGCCTATGGAAAGAAAGCCAATCAGGCAAGGATCGAGGGATTGCAAATACCCAAGGACACCGGCCCACAGCCCAGGGCTGCCCAGCCCACCTCCTGAGCATTTTGGTTCAGCTGTTGGTAGTTCAGAGGGAGCAGCTGTGCAGCCTAAATTGTCCCCAAAATGTCGTCTGTCTCTCTGCCCTGGCTCTGCAGAGGGCCTGAGCCACACGTGCTCTCACCATTCGTGAGCTCGACACTCCTTCAAAGGAGACCCTGAGCTTTGGTGTGTGTACAGGTGTGTGTGCGTGCATGTGTGTGTGTGTACAAGCATGTATGCAGTATGAGCAAAGTTCTTTTAAAAAGAAATCTCATACATTCTATGGCGATTTCTTAGGAGATATTTGAAAGTCGGGAAATCACATAAATCATATCACCTTAGACCTCAGTCAATCTAGCTCTAAAATGGGCTTGAACTAGAAGAATTCTTGGGTTCCATCTGTGGTTTTGTTCTCTAAACTTCAATAACAATGTGGTAATACTGTGAACAGGCTTCAGGGGTTCAAATGGGAGTAAACTGGTGGGCTGTTTTTTCTGTTTCTTGGATTGCATCAGTAATATTTTACTGAAAGCATCAGTTTGCTCTGTAGAAGATCTGACATGGGAAAGGTGGGAAGGAGTGGATGGGTTTCATCAAGATCTCAGGCAGCTGAATTATCGCTATTATTGTCCAGAGATCCCTTAAGCCCAAACATCACACAAACACACACAAAAGGTTAGCGCCCATCAGTAACATGCAGAATTGAATACATTCTACAAAGCTTTACAGTCAGAGGAATGGCCCTGGTTCTCAGTTCAAAATGATTTCAGTGAAAATATCCCAGAGAAATAGGGAATATTTCCACAATATAAGAAATAGTTCCCCTGGACCTTTTCTTCTTGGTCATAATTACCACGCTTCTCATGGATCACCAACCAATATGGCAACGGCAGCAGCCAACTTTGGACTTGTCCTGCTGCCTGAAGTCAGCTAATAGGTCATTTCCCTGTCACCTCCTGGATGATGGGAATTGAAGGAACAATTATGTTTCACATGCTTGGGCTGATCCAGAAACAAATCATCAGGTGCTCATCGAATTATGGCTAAAACTCTAAATGCCCTAACCAAAGATACTGTTGGTGTCATTGGGTTTGAGAGTTTGCTGCCCACAGCTGGGGCCCCTGCTTCTGAGCTCCACTTCAGGCTACACAATGGTGGGAGTCAACAAACTATGGCCCCGGGGCCTGCTGTTGTTTTGTAAACAAAGTTTTATTGGTACACAGTCACACCCATTCATCTATGTGTTGACTATTGCTTCAGGTAAAAGGAGAGTTGAGTAGTTGATACAAAAACCGTAGGTCCTGTAAAGCCTAAAATATTTACTATTTGACCCTTGATGTAGAATTTTGCTGACCCCTGCTCTGGGGATGGCTGCTGAGCACTTACTGTGGTCAGAAAATGAGCAGCAGAGGGTGGACCTGCAGGTGTATTAGCTGTCAGCTGTGGCCGTTTCAGAAGCACCCATCTGTATCAACAGATGTGAAATGCCTGATTCAACAAGTGCCTTTTATCTAAAGTAATAAGGCCAGGCTCAGTGACACATGCCTATAATCCCAGCACATTGGGAGGCCGAGGTGGGCAGATCGCCTGAGATCAGGAGTTTGAGACCAGCCTGACCAGCGTGGTGAAACCCGGTCTCTACTAAAAATACAAAAAATGAGCTGGGCATGGTGGTGCATGCCTGTAATCCCTGTTACTTAAGGAGGCTAAGGCAGGACAATCGTTTGAACCTAAGAAGCAGAGGTTGCAGTGAGCTGAGATACCGCCATTGCACTCCAGCCTGGGCAAGCAAAACTCCATCTTAAAATAAAATAAAATAAAAGCAACAACTCTCCTCTTGTATAAGCGGCAGGGAGTTGAGATCACTTACTTTGCTTTCTATAATCCCAGAGTAAAAGTTCACTTGACCCGGAAGGCAGACTCGTTCAAAGACTAACATCAGGGCCACAAAAGCTGCAATTGCAGCCATCACATTAATTTTTAGGCAGGCCGCTTTATCGGGTTTTATGCTTTTTATGTACACTCAAAAATTATCGTGGCTTGTCCAGCCATGGGACTGTCAGGGAAAGAATGCTTGTAATTATGTATGTAACAGGGAGTTTCTCTGTTGGGTGGACATTTGGGCAGGTACTTGCAGTCTTTCAATTCTGGCAAGTCAAAGGCTTGTTTCTGATTGGAAAGCTGACTCAGCCAGTGTGTGCTGCTTCCTGGCTTTCTTGTGTGTTCAGGAAAATGCTGTAGCTACAGAGTTCCCCATCTTCTAGCTGTAGATCAGGCCCCACGCTCCTGGGTTTCTGGTCCTGGATTACCTGAGCTATGTGATCACAAATGAATCCCTTATATTCTTACAGATGAGGGAACTGAAGTTAAGAGATTTTGCTGGAACTAAGTGAACTCTAAGGTTACCTCCTGATAATGATCTAATCCCAAAATAGATTGGCCTGAAATATCAGCCAACAACATAAATTTGCTGAACTCCTAAGAAATATTTTCCGTACGAGAAGCATCTCAGTCTAGCATTGCAGAGGGCATAAAAGTCAACACAAGAATATCAAGGTTATGGACCGAGGCCTGCTCTCTAGGTGCTCACAGTCTTGGGAAGAGTCAGGCTGGGAGACAGAGGGTCCAGAGAGCACCTGCTCTCTCCATCCTGATGGGAACACGCGATGTGAAGATACACCGGTTAGATGAGCTGCTGGTTGCACCCCATCCCTGTACCCCTGGCTCATGTGCTGGACAGGGAGCAGCTGCCTCCTGTGAAAAAATTATGTCTCTTCCTTCCCCTCCTCTCTTCCATGTGGCAAGGCTACCCCACTGCTTTCTCTGTCACTGCCCTGTAGCCAGCACCTCCAGCAACCCCTTTCTCTCACATACACCTAAGAAAAGTCTCTCCAGACTACTGTAATGTGACATCTAGGATGCACCAAGGCATAAAAGAGTCCAACAGTCTGGTTTCTGTGGAGAACCCCAGGCTAAGCTCAAAGAACAGGGCATAGAGAGGCAAAAGATGAAGGCAGGAAAGAAAGGGCATGCCAGGCCGTGCAATGTGTCGTGTGCCAAACTCAAATGCGTGGGGTTGATCTCGTGGGCAAATGATGCTCAAAGGTGATGGAAAAGCCTTTTTAAAAGCATGCCTGCCCCCTCAGCCCCAGTGAAATGTTGCTGTTGCCTTAGGTCAGGTTCCCCAGAAGCAGCGGGGCTGTGGGGATTATGGGGGGCATGATATTAGCAGGAGGAGGGAGAGAAGCAGCCTGAGCAGGGGAGACAGGAGGCACTGATGTGGTCCCAGCTGGAGATCAGCTGCGGTCGGATGCCATCTGGAAGTGCAAGCATGCACTGCACTTCACAGCTGGTCCCTGAGGGAGGGCAAGGGGATGGCTATGTGTGTACCCGCCTCCATCAGTGACAGGCTGCAGGGTCTTGGGGCAACCTCCCAGCAAGGGAGGTCTGGGTGGGCACCAAGAGCCGTCACTGCTACTGTCTGCTTCCCGTCGAACACAGTTGGAAGCAGTGATGGTGGGGCATTGCCTGTGTGAACCGTGTCGAGACCAAAATGTTTTCTAAGAAGTGACAGTATTGCCGGTGACAGGCTTACAAGCACAGGAATGCAGTGACAAAATCAGATCAGTGCTGAGGAGGCTTTGGGGACAGGGTGAAGGACAGTCCAGGAACAGAAAGCCCACAGCTCAGAGACCAGCCAGGGGCTGCTGAGAAGGTCTAGGGAGGAGGTGACCTGGATGGATGGGGGAGGCCTGGGGCAAGCATGCTGGGGTGGGCAGAAGCAATCAGGTGCCCCAGGTCTAATGCCAGCAGGTGGGACACATGTTGGCAGCTTCCATGGAAGGAGCCTCTACTGAAAACCACGTCGGGTTCCGGGGAAGCACTGGGGAGGCCCTCGTCTGAGCTTTAGGGACAAGCTTGCTATGCGCGGACAGTGGTAGTCAGTCCGCTGTAGGAATCTAAGGGTTAGATGACAGTCTACAGATCTAGACCCGTTGCAGACAAGATCACGGAGTCCCGGCAGGAAGCAGCTATCTAGGAACAGGTGTGGAGGAGGGAGACAGGCGACCTTGCAGCTTCTCTCCTGGCATTTAAGAGGCGAGTGGGGAGGAAGAGCCTGCAAAGAGGCCCAAGCGAAGGAATCCTGGGGGGGAAAGCACTTCGGTGGATTCTCCCAACTTGAATCACCAGGTTCCTGACACTTTGCTCAGAGTCCGCGTCTGCATGAATAAATGTAGATATTAAAGGGGGTGACGTGGAGGACCTGGCCTGGGCCAGCGCTCCAGGAATCAGGACTGTGCAGCCGCTCCCAGGCCTGGGAATGGAGAGAACCCAGACATCGCAGGCGCTTACTGGAACCCATCCTAGGTGAAATTCTCTCTTCCCCCTCATGCTGAGACCATAAGATGCCCGTTCTTTGGAGATTTGGCAAATGCGAGCTCAGACTGACCCTCCAGTCCTTCTGCAGATGTGCCCTCGGGCCTTTCTTTCCTAGGGCCACCTTGGCAATCTCACACAGCAAACCATTCCCCTTTTGCTCTGTTTTTCAGTATATCCTGCCAGAAAAAGCCACATCTCCACAGAGCCCTGGTATTTAGTCCCAGAGGTCAGTAGGTTGGCAGACGAGTCCCCCTGTGCTCCCAGGATTGTTTTCCCCCATCCTTGGCTGTTTCCAGGGCTTCCTCTGTAAGTTAAGGTGGGTGCCCAAGCGCTGAGGGCAAGTGGGGGGCCTTGCCAAATGAGAGAGGGAGCTCTCAAAAGTTCTGTTTATTTCCTGTTTATGGACTAAATTTTTAAGTTCCAAATTGAATGTGAAATGTCCAAATGGCACATTCTTTTTTTCTTAGAACAGCAAAACCCAAAACGTCCCCGTGAAGGTGACGTCATAATAAGGCAACAGAATCCCACTGTGATCCCTTTTCTGGACAGTTTGCTGTAGATTCAAGCGATGCCGGGGAAAGGAACCACATTGGTTCTGCTTGCTAATCATTACAACGCCATGAATCGACAATCGTATTGTAACAATGATAAAAAAAGAGCCACCTTCCCCCAGTGAGCTTGGGTGGGAAGCAAGGTATCTGCCTGCTGGAACTTTCCCAGTGATCTGAGCTGCTCATGCTGGGGTAGGGGGAGGGGTTGGGGGGAGGGTACCACTGGAGGGGGGTACCACTGAGGGGAGTGCTGCCCACAATCCCAGCTTCCCCGTGTCCTACACATCACTGAGTCAGTGGCAGCCATTGCTCCGTCTTCTCTTCATCCCAGAACTTCCCCTATGACATTTGGGATGAATATCCTAGCAGTTAAATTGCTTTCCAGTTCTCTATCATCTTTTCTGTTTCTTCTTCATCTATCCATTTCCTTCCAAATGCCAGAAGCGTGATCAAGTCTTAAATATGACTTTTTTATAATCCTGCTATGCACAGGGCCTAAAATGCTCTCGGTGGGGAGCCCTCCAAGAAGAGCAGTTCAGAATCCCCAGAGCTATTTAAGTTTTGCAATCATTTTGGTAAACAGGTGGGCCCTCCCCAGCAGTACACTTCCGAGGTGCCATTCATCATCCCACTCACATCCTCCTATGCTGGGGGACCAGCTCCAGATGTTGCACCAGATGGAGCTTTGGGGGGAAGGAATCTCACTGCAATTTCCCATCCAGCAGCCAGAAGGCAGGGCAGGGCTTGAAACAACAGGCGCAGAGCCATGCATCCTGGAGGGCTTCGTGAGGTGCTTGGGCAGCCTCTGGGGCATGGGGCTGGGGCAGCATGTGCAGGATGAGTGGGGTGGGTAGGTTATGAGATGGAGCTGACAGCTGGAGCCTGTGTTCCTTCACTGTAAAGGCGCTGCAATTGTTCTGCTGATGCGGTGCAGCTATCCTGGGGGTTCACGGACTGCAGGGGAGTGGCCATCGGCGGGATGAAGCTCCCTTTGGACAGAACTGTGAGGTTTCTGCCCGGCATGGGTCTGCTGGAGATACCGCACCATACTCATCATGCACTGCCTCCCACTTTCTAGCTAAACCCCCATCTGCTACAGGCATCTATTTCTGCATGTCAATGTTATACACATGTAAGCACACAGAGCAGCCAGGATGATGGTGCAAACCCACATCACTTGTGTCATCCTGATTTCCTTATATTGACCCACATGGTGGCTGCACTGTCCCCCAGAAGCAGCCCCTGCCTCAGTCACAGGGCATTCTCAGCAGGCATGAGAACAGCTAATACATGCTTGCAATAAGAGCGATGGGGGTGAGGCATTTTGGAAGCATTTTAAATTCCTAGGCTAAAAATAGCACGTCTCCTTTAATGACATTTGAAATTTCAAATAAACTAAATATCACTGCTTCAGAAAATTAAAGCCTTCTAGTAGTGAGCAGGCTGTGAGCATCATGGGCGACAGACATGGCCATGCCGGGACAGTGCCCACTGCAGCATGGGCACAGGGCAAGCTCTGGGGGTCTCTAGCTCCCTGAATTCTCCTTGTGACCTCTGTGGCTGCTCACATCATCGCTCCACTTTCCAGATGAGGCAGGTGGGACTCGGGACAAATCCTGTGCACACGGCCACACGCCAGAAAGCAGCAGAGCCTGCCCGGAACACCTGCCCTTTAACCTGTCTTTCTCCGACACAAGTGCCTTCTGCCCCTTGTCTTCCGAGCATATTTATATGAATAATGCAGGCCAAATATAGAGGTGACATAACATTCTTAAACATGGTCATTTGCTGATGGCAACACGAGTCTGAGCCAGACAATTGCCCTCCAGTGTATTTCCACAAGCCTGCAGGGAGCCACCTGCCGGAGAAGGGGCAGTTGGCCAGCTGCTGCGAGAGGGGAGGGAGGGAGGGAAAGAATCAGCAAGGGATGGTTGCCAGACTCACTGTCCCAGGAGGACACACAGACGTAAGAATCTCCAGCTAAAGCAATCTTTAAAACATTTTGTTAGGTATCAGGGTACACAGGAAGTGCTATGGGATCTATTTTGGTTCCAGGAAATGGGGGATGGCTTCCCGAAAAACCAAAGGACATGGTGTTTCAGTTGGCCCCTGAACCACACGTCCTCCTGATACATCATGAGAGGCAATCCCACAGAGACACGGAGTCAGGAGAACATGCGGCAGTTTTGGAGAGGGTGCCTGTAGAAGACGTGGAGAGACAGGCAGCAGGAAGCCGGGAGGAGGGATGGGGTGGGCCCCTGGAAAGGTGAAGGCCCCAGATCGGAGGCAGAGGCTTGCTCAGAGAGTGACATTTAGAAGTTTGCTGCTGGGTGATACCTGGTAGTTACTTTGTGGCTGTAGATACTGGGTCCTCAATATTCACATGTAAGACAGAGACCACGTTCCTTGCGTCCCTCGTATCACCTAGCCTAGCTCCAAATAGCTACACACTTGACTTCTCTGAAAGAAAAAATGTTCAAGGAGGATTCTGTAACCTGTTGTTTCCCTAATATTTTGCTTTTGTATGGATGTTCCAACAGATTTTACCCAGTGGCGTTTCCACTCATCTATACGGGAGAGCCCTCTGTATATGCGGGACTCTCCTTCCTCTTCCTTAAATTCTGTATTTTCAATATGCGTTTGGTGGACCCTTGCAGTTCAAGCCCATATTGTTCGAGGCACAACTGTGTTTCACAAGGAGCAGGGCGGGAACATTGCTGAAAATCAGCTGCACCGTTAGCCAAACCGCTGTCTGCAATGCCCCAGCTGCAAAGCCAGGCGCCCCACTCCACCTCCATAGCTGGCACCCTCCTTGCTCTGCAGGGATGTAAACACTGACACATTCACTCTCCGTTTCAATTTGACAAACTCCTATAAACCTAGCAGTGTAAGACAATGCAAATGCATTATCTTCCAGTTCCAGTGGGTCAGAAGTCCAGGCTCAGCTTAAACGGACTCACAGCTCAGGGTCCCATGAGGTTGGCTGGGCTATATCTCTTTCTTGGGCTTAGAGTCCTCTTCCAAGCTCACTGGCTGTTAGGACTCACGGCCCCGTGGAGGTAGGACTCAGGTCTTTCTTTCCTTTTAGCTGTCAGCTAGAGGCACCTGCAGTTCTTTACATGTGGCCCCCAGGCAGTTCATGACAAGGACATCTGCTTTCCTGGAGGCCATCCAAAGTCTCTCTAGCCTCCTCCTCTGTGACTGGCTGGAGGGGTCTTTCTAAAAGCAAGTCTCATGTGTTTAAATAGGCCCACCCAGATTATCTCCCCATTTGAATGGCAACTGATCCAGGACCTTAATTATAACCAAATCCCATTGCAGCAGCACTGAAATCAGTGCTTGAGTAAACAACTGGTGTGTAGGCACCAGGGCCTAGCGAGCATTCTGGGAGGCACCTTAGAATCGTGTTCAGCAGCACTGGTGACTGCATCAGCCTAAGTGGATTAGTCTTCTTGGCTGCCATAACTGGGAGTCTTAACCGAAATTTAACTTCTCACAGTTCTGGGGCCTGGAAATCCAAGGTCAAGGTACTGGAGGGGTTGTTTTCTGGTGAGGCCTCTCTTCCTGGTTTGCAGACAGCCTTCTCCTCACCATGTCTTCAAAGGGCAGAGAGAGCAAGCTCTGGTGTCTCTTCCTCTTCTTATAAACTTATCCAGTTTTGTTGGATTAGGGCCCCATCCTTATGACATCATTTAACCCTAAAAAGGCCTTATCTTCAAACAGTCAGATTGGAGGTGAGGGCTAAAACGTAAGGATTTTGAGAAGGACACAATTCACTCTATAAAGATATGATGCTCAACTTTGCCATTCTTCTAAATCTTTCTATTCTGAACATTGAATGACTCTCCCCCCACTTCATTGGCTCTTACTGTAAATGGCATTGTCATAGTTTTAGGAAAGATGGTTTCTAAGCCACTGCTCTATTTTAGCTTGAATATGCAGATGAATAGCTGAATTCACAGAGATCCCAAATTGTTCAGGTCTAAAATTATAATTGAAAAGATTGGTAAATTTGGCTACATAAAATGGAAAGATTTTTATATGCCACAAAATACCATAAATCAAATTAAAGCTCAGAGTATGGGGGGATGAGATTGCAACACACAGAAAAGAAAGAGATGTAGATAAGTAAATGAATAAATGAGTGAGTTAATGAATAAGTTATTAACTTGCAAAGCATTAGGAGAAATCATACCAAATACCAGGGCTAAATGCACATAAAGAGGCAAGAGAAAAAGGTCAATAAACATGAAAAAAATTCAACCTTCCTAAGTAATCAAAAAATGCAAATTAGTAGAGTCTACCATCTATTAGTTTGGCAACAATTAAAAAGAATGATAAAGTCTTGTATTGAGAATGTCTGATTAGAACAGATTCCCTCATATACTGCTGGTGAGAATATAAACTGATATAAATTTTCTAGAAGATAATTCTCCAACATACCTCAAATGTATTAAAAATATATAATTCTGACCCATTAATTTGTGAAAAATTTTATCCTAAGGAAATTATTTAATGCATGTACAAAGATATATGTACAAAAAATGGCACAAAGGTATATGTGCTATTGCTTATAATTGGAGACTACCTAGCAGCTAAATCTGTGAAGGTATAGCCCAAGAAATGAATGCCAAGCAGCCATTAAAACATGATAAATGTGTAGTTAGAGACATAAAACACGCTCATCATTTATTTCTATGCAAAGCAGCAGGTTACGGAATAAAGTCACACCATTTTGTAAAGAAAGGTATTTGTATGCATAAATGTAGTTAAATAAACATAGAGCTAAGTTGGACTATAGATGCCTGGGAAATCCCAGAAAGAATTTTGCCAACCTGTTAACAGTGATTCTGTTTGGGTGATTAGAGTATAGGTCACTTCTGTATTTCTCTTTTGTTTGTTTACCTGTAATTTACATGATAATCTGAAGTTCATATTTTCTTCATTAAACATCTATTGCTCATTTTAAAATGATATGCTGAACTGTTTTGAAACTTATCTGAAAGTTAAGGTTACATCTCCCAGTTATATTCACTCAAAGACTTTCAAATCTACCAAAGATGATAATTCGTGATTTGTTCACTGCAATTCACCTCCTGCAAAGACCAAGCAGTCCCCATATTAGAACTTTCAGGATTGGGATCGGTCAGAAAATACTTATCTGGCAATCCGCAAAACACTCCGTCTCCGTTGCCTTTTTATTCTGAATATGGCAGACTCTGTTCCTCTCTCTCCTTTCAGGTCTCATAACACAACCTCTACACACAGGAAGCAGCCCTTGAATAACCGGTAATTCTAAAAACCTACTGATATTAGACTAGGAGTGATCTCTAAATCCTAGGCAACTTCTTCTCAGATTTCTAACATCCTTTGGTATCTTCCTACTACTTAGCATAGGAAACTAAGAAGGAATACATGGCAGGGAGTCATCTGATGTTGGAACAATCCACTTTGGCATATGGAAAACTGTGAAGGTGTGTCCAATTCTGAACTTCATTTATGGCTGACAATTGAGTAGATGCTCTGATGCTACTATGCTGAGAGCAGATCGTTTTTAGAGACACCTCTGTTTTTCCCCATACACTGAAGTGTTTATGTAATTTTTGTTTTCCCATCTGGTTCCTTTTTTGGTAAAAGTGAGTGGAAAAATTCAAAAATAAAAGTAGTGATTACAATGATAAGGTCATATTAATTTAATTTTCATGGTTTTATTAATAATGTGAATAGGCAGAGCTAAAAGAAGAATCACAATGAAAGTCTATGTGATATTAATCAACTGCATAATCATTTGAGTAGGAAAAGAACAGAACTAAGTAATATGTATAAACATTGAAAATATATTGATGAATACTGTATCTTAAAGATGGGATGCAATGAATAAATGGTTTAATACTTTGTAGCTTTCAGAATCCCCTGCTCCCAACCTAACAAAGAAAGTTGTTTATTGTCTTCACATTCTACTTCTGCACATACTTCGGGGGACATATTATAAACAGTAAACATGGAATTGTGTTTATTTATATTTGTGTTCACCATATATCTGCCCATTGATTTGTATATTCAGTTTGGAAACCCAAATCTCAAACCACATAAATTATCCAATGCCAACTAAATTCCAGTTTCTTATTCAATATTTGGCATGTTGTGTTACTTTCACTTAAATTCAAATATTTGCCCACTTATATTCTCTCATTTAAATTAAAATCTCTATCACTTATTTAAGCCACTTAACTGAGTATGTGTGGAATGAATTAAGGATAAGGTCATTATCCATTTATCTCGTGGTCCTCTTTGTACTTTTCCTGGGAGTATGGTATCTTTCAATTCTAAGCCACAAATAGAAAGTGTATTCTGAATAGGGGATGCCTAATTAATTGCATAAACTTTAGCTAGAATCCTTCAACATCTCTATCTGGGTTTTAAGGTTTAGCTCCTTTTGATTGGTCCTGCTGCAAGCAAGGAACTAGCATTAACTGAAGGGCAGTAAATCATATTCAAATGTATTTTTAACATAAGCAAATTGATAATTAAATCCAGATATAAATGAATTTATCTGGTTCCTCAGTGATCTTCAGCTACACTTCCTTCCTGACTGCACTGACCAAGATTGCCACAAATGTGGGCCCCTTTGCTGTGGACATAAAGTATAAGTCATTTACTTTAAATGAGCTCCAACAGAAATGCATACTACGTAAAACTGTAACTGCTTCTCCAGTTAGTACCGCCATCTACATGAGCTGTGTGGGGGCCTCTGCCCTTCAAGTTTAAAAAGGTCCCTTCTAACGGAAGCAGAAGAAATGGAAATGTTGCAAAGTACCTACCAGGACCAAAGGAATTTAGGAACAGGCATCACCTGCATCGACTGGCTGATTAACTGATTAATTGATTGATTCGTTCATTCAAATGGTATGTACTGAGCAGCTACTACATGCCAAGCACAATGCAAGGTGATTGGATATAGCAGTAAACAAGACAGAACTGAAACCCTGATGTTTTCAGAAGCTCAGAAAGCAAGACATCCCCTTCACTGCCTCCACCTGTGCAGTGACGGGACTCGCACTGAGGTAGGCCAGGGGAAAGAGTCATAAGGTGCATACAGTGTTTTTGCAACAAGCTGTATTTTCTTAACTGAAAAGTTTAATGAAATTTTAATTTGCCAGAAGGCAACAAGCTGACTTCTTCAATATGGTAAGAAGAGAAACTATTAATTATGGCTTTCTAAAATTGAATATCCTTGTACACAGGTGCTGAAGCCAACAGTGGCCCACACACCCATGCTCCTTCAAATGTGAGAGCTTATCTCTGGGCAACTCTTCAATGTCCATACACGATGCCTTCATACCCGCTCACTGAACCCAGCAGGTAAGCAGACTCAGCTTCTCACAAAGACAGTTGACAACGGCGAAAGACAAAATGGTCCCCAACTCACCCTGGGATGAACAGAAAATTTATAGACTTCTACATAGAAAAGACTTTGGAGATTACTTAGTGGGGTCAATCCATAATTTGATATATGGAAACCTGAGAACCAGAAGGTCGCTGAGCTGCAAGCATTTTATTTATGTATTAACTGATTTATTTTATATCCTCCCTACTTCCAAAAAGGTTTTGAGGCAATTCGCCAAGCATTGTGGTTAATCACTGTGTTATTATTAGAAATGAGGCTTTTCTTAAAAAAATTTTTAAGCATTTCTAAAACTCTAAGGATTTAGATCATGTTAGGTATATAATTCAGGTTATTGTGTATACACTGGCTAAATAATAAGCTGAATCCTCCTTGTACTTTAAAGGATTCCTGGTTGGGTGTGGTGTTTCACGCCTGTAATCCCAGCACTTTGGGAAGCTGAGGTGGGAGGATCACTTGAGTCCAGGAGTTCGAGACCAACCTAGGCAACATAGTGAGCCCTCATCTCTCTTTTTAATATAAAAAAAGTAAATAAACAACAAACAAACCCCAAAACCAAAATGGATTCCTAAGAGAAGCTCCATGGTTTTGTATCAGGCAAGTGGCATGAACTATACTATAGTGAAGTGTTACCCATGTTTACATGTTTATTTGTGGTAATCCATCAGAGTAAACTTGGTGTGAATAAAATCAATTATTTGGGGACATCTGCTGTGTCTTTCATAATGTGTGGATTGGTGTTCGCAAACAGAATCGTGGTTGTTTAATCAGATATGGCCCTTTTCTTCACATAAATATGGAGCGCTCTGGTTGCAGCAGGTTAGGCGTACATGTAGGCTTGGATTTGGAGTGAGCTCCTTGAATGCACATTTAAAATCATGACAGAGTGATGCAGGGGCTGGACAGAAGCAGGAGTCCCAAGATATCACGACCAGTGAGCAGCTACCCCTATCAGACCTAATTCATATATTGGAGGATCTGCTGGGTATCTTCCTACGGGCTACTCCTTGATGCTTTAAATTTTGTGGGGCACTTTCTCACTGCTTGCCGCTAGAACTCAAGAGAAGCAATCTTTATCTGTTTCTCCTTTCCCAAGGGCAATGCCATTATTTCTGTCTCTCATACAGACTGGCTGTGAGAGCTGCATAAAGGGCCATGTGTTCCTGGAGGGAAGAAAGAAATTCAAAAGAGACTTCTTAGTGGTTGTGGTTCAGCATAAACAGTGCATGGAATCATGGGCATGAAGTGGGAAGATAGCTGGAAGGTGGATGGTGCAATTGATGGGGTAAAAAGTAGTCAAGAGATCAAATGCATTTCACTGGACTCCTTAGGATATGAGGGACCAAGGAGTTATTCAGAAGGAGTGGTGCCCTCCACACAGGAAGCAGACACTCGGCCACCTACTCCCTGCCCCACTGTGATGGCTAATTTTATTAACCAATGTCAACTTGCTAGGATTAAGGGATTCCCAGATAGCTGGTAAAGCATTATTTTGGGTGTGTCTATGAGGATGTTTCCAGAAGAGAATGGCATCAGAATCACTTTAAGGTTCTGGAGAGAATAAAAAGGCAGAGGAAAGGTGAATTTGCCCTCTCCTGCCCGTTCTCCTGGAGCTACGGTACCCTTCTTCTCTTGCTCTTGGACATCAGAACTCCAGGCTCTCTGGCTTTTGGATTCTGAGACTTGCACCAGTGGCACCCCAGGTTCTTAGGACTTTGGCCTTGGACTGAAAGTTACACCTTCAGGTTCCCTGGTTCTGAGGCTTCCAGAGTTGAACTGAGCCACACTGCCAGCTTCCCCTGTTCTATAGCTTGCAGATGGCCTGCATGCGACTCAGCCTCCATAAGCATATGAGATAACTCCTCTGATAAATCCCCTCTTATATATCTGTATCTATCTATCTCTACCTTCTATTGGTTCTGTTTCTCTGGAGAACCCTGACTTGTACACCTCCTGCTTGAAGACCTCCTCTGAGTCTGGCCACACCTACTTCCTCTGCTCTTAGAAAAGAGAGCTGCATAAATGGATTCACATTCAGGTTGCCACTGTGTGACAGGAGGTGTTTAGGGCTTGGGTGTTTCTCCAGCAACTGACATGTTTCCTCGTCAGGCCTGAGTTGATAAGACAGATGCTAAGTACCAGGAGGCTTCACTTTGGTCATCTGATGGCCTGAATGTTCTTTGTGTTGAACTAGGTTCACATTGATGGTTGTCTTGTCCAATTAATATTTCTTTAATAAACCAATCAATTTAGAAAAATAATTGCTCAAGCTTACTGTTGGGCAAGAGAAGTCTTCCCCAAAGCCCATGGGGACACCTCTTTCCAGCCTTTGTTATTTCACCTAGGAGGTCACAGGTCCAGCCTATGACAGTACCAGTTTCACGATGGGTCCAATATGCTCCTGCCTACACAGAATCAATATTGAGTCTCACAACCAAAGAGTTCCAGTGACGATGTTGATCCACCATAGTTAAGTTAAAGGGACTGAGTTTGCTCCTTCCCTGTGGATCTGAGCTTTCCATTTGAGCTGTTCTTGAGCAGAATTAGTCTCTATCCAAGTCTATTACAGAGTTACCTGCCTGATCCCAGCATTCCTCAAGCTTTGAGAATCTGGAGATTTTCCAAATAATGTCTTCACCCCAGAAAGCATCTTCAATGCCATAATCAAGCATTCTCTAATTTGCTATTTCCATTCAGTTGAATTAAGTGTCTACTTTACATAAATAGTACTGGTTCCTTCTGGAGAAGTGTGTTTATTGGCACCATACACATAAACCATCTTGGCTGTGTCTCATAAAAAGCCTTGATTGGTATATATGTAAGCTTTTAATGAACTTCTGAGAGAGTAAATGAAGCAGTCAAGTCCACATATTTTCTGTTCATAAAAACACCTCGTTTGCAAAGAAGGGGTATGATTCAGAGGAAGCAGACTGGGAGCAGAAGCCAGGTTGGCATCTTAGGAACACTGGTCTATGTTTTTCTTGAGAAACACCCTAGGGTTGGATAGACCCAACCCTGACCCCAGGAATTGTGTCAGCTAAGGCCTCTTAGGCAACACCAGAACATCAGTGTATTCTTATGAGTTGAGGCAAGGGTGGCCCCATACTTTTGGAGGAAGAAGCCACATTGATTTTGCATCCCTGCATACCACAGTCATTTCCGATGTAAATCACCAACAGCCATCCACGTGATGCATGTTGGCTCGGTGCCCTGTGAGAGGAGAAGTGGAGGTCATGGCAGCTGATCACAATCATTCCCTGAGCACTTTCTTCAGCAAGGAAGATGTGTGTTAATCCAAGGGGCTTGGGCCCTTTCCAATTTGGATAACTAGCTCCCCCACAAACCACCCATCTCCTCCTGCTGCTTCACCCCCTCAGCATTGTTCTCCTTTGTCAGAGGCACCACAGACCCTTGGCACAGAACCTGACACCAGCCTGCTCTGCAATGTGTGTATTAATATTTCTCACTGTAACCCTGTCTTCACAGATTCCAATTCTTTATAGAAATACCATTTTTCAACCCCGTACATGGTGTGTGGGGGGAAGACATTTACTGGAAGATTACACATGTCTGCGATTCTGCTTTTGTGTTATCTCTCTAGAGAAGGTGACTCAAATGATCTAACTGTATTGTAAAGAGGAAGGCATGTACAGGCAGTGGAGAGACAGATGGATTTGGACTGGGAAGAGGCTGGTTTCCAGTAGGGACTTCACTCATAAAACAATTATACAGGCGGATGCAGAGAGGTGGCCCCAAACTAGACAGGCCAGAGGCAGATGTGGCTGAGTTTAGATGGTGTCATAAAACAAGTCCTAAGAAACATCCTCAATGGGGCGGAAATGTTTTATGGTCATTTATCTACCCTAATAGAAAGTTTGGGGGATTATAAGGAACTATCAAAAAGGTATAGAGAAGGCATTCATAAGAATGTCCCCCTAAAGTTCTCCTCCCAGGTCATGGCAGCGTCTTGAGCGGACATACACTGTGGTAAGACAGGGTGGTTCTCCCAACTGTGTCTATAGCTGAAGTGCATTTTCACTGAGCACACAGTCCTACAACTGGACTATACCATAATTTTTAAAGGCTGAATTTTTATGGACCACACTCACCAGCTGGAACAATATTGCACTTGCAGCCATTTCTGTAAATATCCTTCTACTAGGCATATGTTTGTAGATTAATGTTTTCCAGAACTCTACCTAAATTATCAGTCTGACATAAGTCTTCTTTTCAGAGGGTCTCAAGGTTCTACTATAAACATTTTAGTGTTCTTTACCTTCCTAAAGAAAATTGTCTTTGAGGTATTATGATTAAGATCTCTAAAAGCAATTCTCTAGGTCTGAAGTGCCTGAGTAATAAGGAAGAAGAGATGTGTTTATGTGCTTGTGAGAGCATTTTGAAAAGATTTTAGGAGTTTCACAAGTGATGTGTGTCTGAAAATGTATTGACAACAGAACACAAAAATACTGCTTACCAGACTAAATGAAATGCACTGCGCACCTTTTCAAAAATCTGGAATAAAGATTCTGTGGTTCCCCTGTAAAAAAATGCATACTACGAACACCCCAAGCCCACTTTTAAATTTAATTATGTCTCCTAGGGAGAGGAAGCCCAACTGCAATACATCCTTTCAGTTAGGGAACATTGGGGAACACCAGGGAAGGCTGACCCTGGAGATATCACAAAGAACAAGGCTGACTTGGTTCTGCCGTTTTGGAAGCCATCATCTACCAATGACAGTCTTGGAGTCGACTGTCATTAAACAACCATCCTTCTATGTAAGTGCCACCAAGAAAAAACACAGGTCCCAGTGAAAGCACCACACAGGGAGGCCAGTTGTATTTAGGAAGAAATCTATGGATGAACTGGCATTGGAGAAACACAAGAGAGGTAGGTCTCAGAAGGCAACACCTTCCAAAATTCTGGGGTGGTAAAGAATCATGTGAAAGAATCCCAAAAGCAAGAGTGATTGTGCAGGTGAGAATGCATACAGCAAGTGTGGACTTAGTGCACAGAGAGGAAGTGTGTGCTCACAGGAAGTGCACAGAGGAAGTGTGGGCTCACAGGAAGTGTATACTCATAGGAAGTGTACACTCACAGAAAATGTGGGCTCACAGGAAGTGCACAGAGAGAAAGTGGTACTCACAGGAAGTGCACAGAGAGGAAGCGTGGGCTCACAGAAAGTGTATACTCACAGGAAGTGTACAGTCACAGGAGGTGCACAGATAGGAAGTGTGTGCTCAGAATAAGTGCACAGAGAGAAAGTGGTGCTACAGGAAGTGCACAGAGAGGAAGTGTGTGCTCACAGGAATTGCACAGAGGAAGGGGGGGCTCACAGGAAGTGTATACTCATAGGAGTGTACATCATAGTAAGTGTGGGCTCACAGGAATTGCACAGAGAGGAAGTATGTGTTTAGAGGAAGTGCACAGAAAGTGTATGCTCACAGGAAGTACACAGATAGGAAGTGTATGCTCACAGGAAGTACACAGATAGGAAGTGTGGGCTCACGGGAAGCATGCTATCTTAGGAAGTGCACAGATAGGAAGTGTATGCTCAAAGGAAGTGCACAGATAGGAAGTGTGGGCTCATAGGAATTGTAAGCTCACAGGAAGTGTGGGCTTACAGGAAGTGCATAGATAAGAAGTGTGTGCTCACAAGAAGTGTACCATCAGAGGAAATGTGGACTCACAAGAAGTATACACATAGGATCTATGGGTTCATAGGAAGTATAAATTCACAAGAAGTGTAGGCTTACAGGAAGTGCACAGATAGGAAGTGTGTGCTCATAGGAAGTGTACACTCACAATGTGGGCTCAAAGGAAGTGTACACATAGGAAGTGTGGGCTCACGGGAGGTAAACACATAGGAAATATGGGCTCATAGGAAGTATACACTCACTGTTAGTATACATAGAGGAAGTATGGGCTCACAGGAAGTGTTCACTCACAGGAAGTGTGGGTTCACAGGAAGTGAGAACTCACAGGAAGTGTAAACTCACAGGAAGTATACACTCACAGGAAGTGTAAGCTCACAGGAAGTATATGCTCGCAGGAAGTATATGATCACAAGATGTATACACTTACAGGAAGTGTACACTCACAAGAAGTGTGGGCTCACAGGAAATGTGGGCTCATAGGAGGTGTTCACTCACAAGAAGTGTAAGCTCACAGGAAGTGTACTCTCACAGGAAGTATACACTTACAGAAAGTGTATGCTCACAGGAAGAGTGGGCTCAGAGGAAGCATGCAAGGCCAGATTGTGCAAGGCTTCTTGAGGAAGAAAATTAGATCCACACACCATTTGGATCTGCACAGATGTGACCTTGTGAAGTTCAAGGTCACATGGACCCACGATGTGTGCTGGGACAGGAGGGAGCCCAGCCATGTGGAAGACCATGCAGGAAGAAGCACATCTGGAGTCAGGCCATGTCCTCGCCATGTCTTCCTCCTTCCCTGTGGGGAGTCCTGTACCACAGGCTGATGCTCTCCCCACTCCACACCTCCCTGTACAAATTGTTGTGGAAGCATCAGATAATGTCAGAGTAATGGGATCAGAGGGAATGAGAACTGGATCATAGTTCTGGAGACTTCCAGCACTAAAATTCCAATTCCTCATCTTGGTGTTTGTGCTGGAAAGATGAATCTCAGCACAAAATGGGAAAGAGTAGACAAACAGCAAAGGAAGAGTCAGCCTTGCTTTGTGTGCATATCCTCGGCATTCCCCTGGGTGCTATCGAGAAACTACGTATCTCACTCATTCACAGCCAAACTGCCCACAGTGGGAGGAAGTGTTCTCAATCTGAAGACTGCACTGAGTGGCAGCCCTGTGCACAGTGGAAAATCAAATTAGCCTTTTGAACTTGCAGGCATGAGTTTCCACAAAGTCTGGTTTGGGAGCTCTTCCAGCATGGGGTGTGTCCCATCACACTGGCAGGCTGCTGAGCAGAGGTGTGGACCTCATTAGCAGAGGCCATGGGGGGCGTGGATGGAGCCTGCGAGAGACTCGCTCAGTCCTGTGGGTACCACTGAGTTGGCCTCTCTGCCTCCCTGGGATGACGCCAAGTCTATGCCAGGAGAATGAGTCACTGAGCTGATGGGAGTAAAAGATCAAGTGGGCCTCACAGATTCAAAAGCCACTACTGAAATTAAATGACTCTGTCCCAGATACAGTGGGGAACCTGCTGCCCCAGGTTTAGAACAGCCCCACCCTGCCATTTTTCCTGTTGAACACACATTTTTCTTGGTTTATCTACCTTTGATTAACTCCAAATTGTACGAAAACTATAAAGTGAGGAAGTCGAAGGAGAATGACTTTCCTGTATTCTCCCAGCAGTATTATGCCTCATGCCTAACTAACGTCATCCCGTGTCCACTTTAAAAGCACTTCCTCATTTATCCTCTCTCTCCAGCTCATGAGCCCTGAGGATGGGCAGCCTATCTTCCACTCCCTCAGAATGTCTTCACATCTCCTAACAAAGGATGAACAAAGAACAGAGCCCTTCAGAACAACAGAAACACAGTACTGGAGCCACCCTCACATTGACTAATCCCCAGGAAGGCACACAGGCTCAGGTGGGATAACAGTCGAGAAGCAACAGGAAGCACCGCAAAGGGTGACACAGAGTGGTTGAATCCCAGCTCTACTGACCAGCTGTGTGACCTGGGGCATTCAATTTCTCCTCTGCGAACCTGTTTCTATGAGGTATATAATAACATGATTTATTTTTAAAGACTAAATAAAATACCATTTTTAAGGCCGCTTACACAGTCCTGTCCCAGAGCTACTTTTTTTTTGGTATGTTTATGTATATCACTGCTAGTGACAAAAGAGACGTGCATGAGTCCATCGGACAACGATATAAACAATACAGTGCAGAACACAAAGGAAGGAGTGGTCATTTAATGCAAAGTAGGATAGCATTACAAAGGAGCAACATGAGCCAGGCTTGAATGAATGAGCAATGTTTTGCTAGAAGAAAAGTGTGGGAAAGGCATTCTTGGAAAGAGAATACTATTGACCAAAGGGCAGAGACACAACAACGTGCTGTATATACCGGGAGGGGGAGCTGTGCCATGTGGTTTCACGTGTGGCATCTCCTGGTAGCCCAGTGAGGGATAAAGCCAGACAGTCAGGGCCACCTAATGGAAGGTTCTTTGATGAATGAGGAATAGGGATGTTATCCTTTAGGCAGTGGAAACCCACTGAAGACAAGAAAGATCTTTTTATCTGAGGAGGACAAGAGGCATTTGAAGAAAGAATAGGAAGAGAGATCTTTCGAGATTACTGAATCGAAATGAGGACCTGAAGTAGAGGCGTCGTCATGGGAAGTGAGGAGGAAGAAGAGAGGGATAAAAAATACAGTGGGAGGGGAGGTGATGATAATTTCAGATTAGAGATAATGGGGTAAATGAGGTGAAGAGGTAAGAAGGGCATAGGCAGTTTGCAGTGTGAGCAGGTAGATGGTGTCCTCATTAAGTGGCCCATGGCAGGTGCCCTGTGGGTTAAGCTGAATTGCACACTGGGTCTTAGGCAATAACTCTAGTCAGTTACTCGCTTCCTTTTAAGACATCAAAAACCTCACTTGATTTATATGTAATATATTTAGCGAGCCAAGGGAAATACATAGTCAGATCAATATTAAGCCAGCAGTAAAACCTGCAAATCAATCAGCTGTCCAGCCAACGTTTTCTGACAATGAGGGCTGATGGAGATTTGAGTTCACTGATTTCTGTCTCAATACAAATTGTGACCATGTAGAACGCTAAGACCTAGAATTCAACAAATGGTGACTGAAAATATTCTTAACCTAGGTTCAATTTAGGAGGAAGTGAATAAGGTCTCACCCTCATCTGCAAAACTTGCCAAATTTGTCCCTCAAAAATACTGTTTTATTTATTGGGAGGAAAAAGTGTGTGTATGTAAAAGTGTAAAAATGAAATATCCAAGTCCTTTTTGTATTTTCAGGCTAATATTTAACTTTTCAGAGAGTACACAATTTATGAATTGAACTCATTCCTATTATAATTATAATTTATGTTGGGTTTCATGAAATTGTTTATTCTTTCCTGCTTGAGCATCTCTATTTGACATTTACAAATCAGAGCTGAAAGGGTACCTTTTCCAGATATTTTTTCCTTAGGCTATCTTCATTTACATAAGAAACATAGCTTCATAGTCTATCCCTACAGACAACATCAGTTCCTCCAGATGTAATTAGTAAGAGAAAAACCCCTTAGTATTCCACTTATTGATTTAATCAAACATTCTGCTAATCCAATATTCTCCAAATAGGATTTTGATAACTTCCTGGATGCACATTGTAATTACAGAGCAGTGGCCGGGAAGCGGCTGAAGGGGATGACCTAGTTCCACGTGGGCCTTCCCAATCACACTGAGCCTCTACTTCTTTAGCAATGAGGGCCTCTGACATGAAACTCTAATTCTTGGCCTCCTTCAAGCAGTCATAGTCAGAGAATATCTGAAGGGAAAAGGCCTTTGAGATCATCCAGTTCAGTTTTCCTAACACGGGTCCAGCATGTCATCAGTCACAACTGATGTTCCCAGAAAAAAGATATCATGGCAAGGTAAGTTTGGGCTAAAACTGCGTATCACACCCCTTCTGGGAGCTGTGGAGAATTTCAGCTTAAAATAGCTTCTAAATCTTATGATAAATAAGCAAATTGCATTGAATTCAGAATTTTCCAAACTTGTTAGATCATCTTTCCCCTACTTAATGCCTTTGAACATTTTTTAGAACTTGTGGAAAGCAGAGATCTAACCCACCCTCTCCCCAACTTAAAGCTAAGACCCAGAGAGTAAAGGTGTGTGCCTGAGTTCCCTCAGTCAGGACCCTTGGCTCTGGCTTCTGAATCGGCCACTGATGAACTGCCTGGTTTATGTTCATGTTGACTCTCACTACACCTGCAAAAACTGATTTCTCTATGAGCCATGTGTTTCAGAAGGACCTGGACACGTCTGGCTGAGGCATTTTCCATGGTGATCTGCTCCGTGGTTGTTTTGGCGTCTGGCAGGGGCTACTCTTGCTTTATTTTTTTTGTACTGTGGAGCTGCAGGCTGAAGTCTGACTATCAGGTTGGTATATCCTGCAGGCTTTTGGTACAGGAGCTCATTCTATTGACTGCACTGGAGAAACAGAGGCTGGAAGGCTTTGTCCTCCCCACCCGCCCCCATCTGATGTGAGATCTGAGGCAAGGCCACTGTCAGGCCTGGGATTAAACATCAGGTAAAACACAATGATGTGCAAAGTCCCCCAAGCCCTAGATCAGTGCCATGAGAAACTTGAGTGTTTCAGATACACTTTCCCTCATGGCATCCAGCATTCAGGAAAGTCTTTAAAAGAAAAGTGAGGAAAGTAACATCATCCTGCTTTGACCTTCTTCCAGGTTAAGTGAGAGCATTCTTACATAGCATTACCTTATGAAATCGGGGTAGATAGTGTGACATAATCCTACAGATGAGGAAATTGGCCTACAGTTTAAAAGAAACACTCCAGATCTTATAGCTGGCAAGTTTTAGCAACTCACTAGATGCCAGGTCTGTTTTTTCCAAAATCCCATCAAGACCCATTTTTCAGTGGCAATGATTGTGGAATGACCTTGAGGAAGCTGAAAGTTCTGCCTTCTAGGACACATCCCTGCCAGCAGCTTTGGCTGATGTCACACACCCCTCACTAGTTCCTCTTTGTCTTCTAGCTGAAGCTTCCATGTCCTCTTTGAATTTGTCCATGTTTTTTTTTTTCTTTCTTTTTTCTTTTTTTTTGTGTGTGTGTGGGGGGGGACAGAGTCTTACTCTGTCATCCAGACTGGAGTGCAATGGCACGATCTCAGCTCATTGCAACCTCTGCCTCCCAGGCTCAAGCAATTCTCCAGCCTCAGCCTCCCGACCCAGCCTGTAATTTTTTTTTTTTTTAGTACAGTGGTTTTCATGGGGATGGTCTTTCCTCATGATCCACCTGATCGGACAGGCGTAAGCCACTGCGCCTGGCCACTAATTTTTTATTTTTAATAGAGACAGGGTTTCACCATGTTGGCTAGGCTGGTCTCAAACTCCTGGGCTGAAGCAATCCACCTGTCTCGGCCTCCCAAAGTGCTGGGATTACCAAAGGTGTGTGCCACCATGCCTGGCCCATGTCTATGTTTTCAAAAGGTTAAGTCAACAGAGAAGGAGCTAGGAGGGTGAGGTTGGGCCACCTCTCACTTTCTGCTTAGCAGCTCTGTCCTCTAAAAATGAACTCTGGCCCACAGTTTTGATATGAACCCTTCCTGGCTATAAGCAAAACGGTACTAGAAATAGCTTTCACACTGAGGCACAAAACTGACTCTGGCTAGCTAGATAAGCCTCTTGTTAATGTCACTTGTTAAAGTTGGTGACATTAGCCCCAGTGAGTGGATTGCAGGAAATGTTCATTAAGTTCCTGACCAGCTTCTATAATCTTCCTCTCTGACATTTCCAGGATGGGATGACCTCTACCATGAAGCTGGAGAACTTCTAAAGATGGCATGTGGGTAGAAAGAACTTCCCAGGCTTTTCTTCTTGGGGGTGTGTCGGCGGGGGTGGGTTTTTAAGAATCTCTGATGGAGATGTTATGTCCTCAACAAGGTAGAGAAGATGCAAAGCTCAACTGACAGTACTCACCATTCCCTTTTCTGCCCAGGACGGCATATTCTACAGCTCTGGTTGCTAAGCTAACGCTGGGAACTGTGGGAAATTACCCTTTGGTAACTTGCAAATGCTGCATGAACGATTCTGTAGTTATACTCCCCAGGGTCAGGGAGAAGACCCAGCAGTAACAATCGGATTTGAGTCCCTGCTAAGATTGCCTTTGGAGCAGTGTCCCGGGCATGGCTGCTGTCAGATGAGACAACTTACTTTTAAATGTATCTTATTTTGTAAATGTATTTTTTAAAACTAGTCTGGGGCCGGGCACGGTGTCTCACGCCTGTAATCCCAGCGCTTTGGGAGGCCGAGGCGAGTGGATCACAAGGTCAGGAGATCCAGATCACAGTGAAACCCCGCCTCTACTAAAAATACAAAATATTAGCCAGGCGCGGTGGCGGGCGCCTGTAGTCCCAGCTACTCAGGAGGCTGAGGCAGAAGAATGGCATGAACCCGGGAGGCGGAGCTTGCAGTGAGCTGAGATCGTGCCACTGCACTCCAGCCTGGGTGATAGGGCAAGACTCTGTCTCAAAAAAAAAAAAAGCCTCACTATGTTGCCCAGCCTTGAATTCCTGGGCTCAAGTGATCCTCCCGTCTCAGATGACCCAAGAGCTGGGATTACAGAGGTGAGCCACCATGTCTAGCCTTTTTATTTTAAAAAAATTTTATTTGTTTTAGATTGAATGTCAAACTTAATTTTAATTGTACAGTCCAATAGCCATAGTCCACAGGGCTGCAAATGTGACTGATCACTCTGTAGCTGGTTCCAGCATAAAATTCATGCAATTTGTATTTCAGGGACGTGGCAAGTCATGCACGGGGCAGAGAGGCCGGCTGTGCCTGTTGGGGGTTAAGGTAAATCTCAGAGATGCTGGCCACGTGGGCCTGTTCCTGTGTTGCCAGGCATCCCTCTGTGGAGACATTCTTGGGCTTTCTTCCACCATCATTGCTACTGTCAGTCCCATTTGCTCGGGCACACTTCTGAGCCCCTTATCTTTGTGTTCATAGGAACAAAGATTTCAGCCTCTCTCTGTGAGGTAGAACCAACCTCCTGCCCTTCTGTGGGTCAGGTGTGGCTTAGCCTGCTGCTACAGTAACCACAGACATCAGAGCTGGAAAGCAGCTTGTGAAATGAGGGACCAGCTGAGAACAGCTTCAGAATGGGAACGTTGTCTTCGTTCTTGGACAGAAACAGATCACAGTCTGGCCAACACTGGGCAACAATGCCTTTGGGAAGAATGATTCCTTCCCAACCTCAGAAAGAGCTGTGTGTGTGTGTTTGTGTGTGTGTGTGTGTGTGTGTGTGTGTGTGTGTGATGCTGCCCCTGTTTCCCCCAACTCCCCCAGCATGACCAGAAAGCCGGAGGGAACAGCAGATAGCAGTCCTGGGCTGGACTACAGAGGCTCACTTGGGTTCACAGCTCGTGTACAGCAAGCAGCTCTGCTCCAAGCTAGTGAGCGCCATGCATGAGGGGAAGTCTTCTCCAGTGCAAGTAAAGCCCTTTTTTTGACTACATTTCCTCACCACAGATTTTAATCTATACCTAAAATGCCTTTTATCTGTACCTAAAACAAATGCAGTGTATTCTTGGCAAAAGAAAAATGGTTATATTTTGATATCCCTTTTCTCTTGGAAAATATTTTCTTAAAATGTCTACAGCAATCATTGGAATTAGCTTTTTGACTTTCAGATATTAATTTAATTGCTTAAAATGACATAACTTAGTATCAAATGCCCAAACCATATCAATTATGGCTAATATGATTGTAAGGTTAGCATTATGTTTAATTGTTCAGCAACAGAGAATACTTTTTTAAGGTAGTGAAATCCCAAAGGCAAAGAAGAAGAGGGGATACAGCTGACTGAAGGTAATTACAGTGGATTTAACTATGCTCCGCGATCCCATCTTGAAATCTCCCAAGGAGCTGGAAGGGGTGGGAAGAGCAAAAGAGACTTTGAAAAAAGTGTTATGGTGGCTTGGGGTTTAGAAGTGAAGAAAATCAGTATAACTAGAAAATAGGGATATTTTGACTCAAATTACACAGAAAGTATTTAATAGCAGCAAAATGAGTATATTTGGAAGGCAAACTGGGGCTGGCCTCATGAGCTAGGGGCCTCCTTCTTGGCATACAAATCCTTTTTAATGTCTGCAAACTGTTTAGACAGGTTTGAAATGCTACCATTCTGCACCAAATATATTTCAACCCCATTTCCAGGTGCAAATTCAAGCAGAGACTGAAGCATGCAGCAAAGGAAGGTGACAAGACAGAGGAGCCCCTAAAAATTCAGGTTTTGAATCGTGATGCTCGATGGACACTCCTGAAAGCTACACCCATGTTCATCTTGGAAGCAAAATCCTGAGGACACGTTTAGCTGATCTACCAAGAGGGCGGGCTCCTAGTCGCTCCTTGCTGTGTAAGGAAAAACGACCACCAAATTGTTCCTAGCAAATGACAAGCCCTCATACGACAACAGCATGTCCAGGTTTCCCTCAGTCTCAACGTGAATGTTTTCACCTGTCTCGATGTGAATGTTAATAGCATCTCTCTTCCCTCTCTCATGACTCCATTTGGATAAAATTTATATGGTCACCCTACTTAAAGGTCGATTTCCCCTTATGTCAACTCATCATAGCCCTATTTCACCATCACATACTTAACCAACCAACCAAAATGCTAAATTCTGTTCATGTATATGATTATAAATGGACCATTTCTAGACAGTTTTCCTACCTCTCCCAGAACCAAAATGAATATTGAAGATGTTGGAAATTTCACCTTCAAGTCCAATGATCCCTACACCACGAATAGCCCTTTCTCGAATATCTTTCTGATTCAGTATCCCAAGGAGGTACCACTTCTTACAGTGAGCATGTAACGAATGGAATCAAGAACTGAAGAGCCTGAATTCTACCCAGTTAAGAACTGCAATTTGGTTCTTCCAGATGACAATTTCTACTGAATTACTGGAGCAATCACAGAACTAATAGGACCCTAATAATCAGATACCACAAAGCTGGCAAACAATTGTGTCAAAGTGGAAATGAACTGTGTCAGGAGGCAACCGAAGGCTCTGCTAGGGAGTCCAGAAGATGATCTGTTTGTGGCCCATTAATTCTAGGTCCTTCTGAATACAACAGAGTCTCTGCTTTAATCTGTGCAGTGTGAACCCATTATCTTCACCCTCGCCTCTAGCCACAGGGGTCATCCGTAAACCCAAGGAGCCATCACACCTAATGTGCACCAGCAGAAGAAAGCCAGTAACAGTGTGAACTCATTTTTGTGCACTGATAAAATAACCAAAGCCTGTGCCCTACCAATGGGGTGTTAGAACGATGACTTCATTTTAAGAGGCCGTGGCATGTGGATTGACTGCAAGGCCTGGAAGCGTTTGATGTGTTCACACTCAGGTGCATTGCTCTTTAGTGGTCATGTTAGGATCCTTACACATCATTTCATTATGTTTCTTAGCTTTGCTCTTCTCTAATGCGACTACTTTTTATTTAATAAAAGTAAAAGGAACATAATTTAATATATACATGTTTGTTTTACACTAGAATTTTCAGAAATGTAGGCAGCATATAAACAGAAGCAGGTAGGATTCTGGAAGGACTTCGGAGAATGAGTTTTCACATCTTAGTTTGCATCCTGCTGCGTTCCTGGCTTCTCTTTACAGAAAGGTTTCTGAGTCCACACAGTGGAGTGTCATGTCTCCCTCGTCTCCCATTTACCCTTGCGTGTGCCCTGATCTGGTTTCTACAGGCGCTGCTCCTAGTGACGTTTCAGTAAATGGTTCCTAGTGATGTCTCCAAAGACCTCCACACTGCACACCAGTCGGCTGTGCTCTGACCTCATCTCAGCTGTTGGAATGTCATGTTTTCTTCTGGCTGTCCTCCAGCTCACCACACACACACACCTCAGCCCCCTGTTGGGATCTTTAAGGGCCCTCTCCTCTCTTTTCCTGCTTTTTCTTCCTAGGTGTGGTCATTCATTTCCAGGTTCGGAACATTATCTGTGTGCTAACTACTCCCACATTTTATTTCTAGTCCAGGCCATTTCTCTGAGTGTCATTTCCTCAGAGCTGATGTTGCCACTTGGGCATCTCACGGATCTCCCAGCTTCACAGGCCCTGCACACTTACCCCATCCACCCGCCCTTCCCTGAGTCTTCTCAGTGACAGAAAATGGTGTCAATATTCAACCAATTGCTCAAAAAGCACAAAGCACAGATGCCATCATACTTCTTTTTTCCACTCTGTTTGCAAGTCAAATCCATCAGGAAATTCTATATATTGTATTGTTTGGGATATTTTTGAAACCATTTACTGCTTTCTATCTGCACTGTTTAAAACATGTCAATGTCTTCCACGGCATTTAGAAGAAAACACTAACTCCCTATGCACCTTCCCATCTGCCTGCTCCCACAGTGCCGGTGCAGGCTGCTTCCCGTCCCTCTCTGCATCAGTCCCTGGCCCTCTTATCTGTTCCATGACAAGCTGCACCCCTGCCCCTCTCCAGCCTCTGGAGGTGCAGTGTCCCTCTCATGCTCTCACCCTCCTCCCCTGCTCCCACTCTCCACCTGTTTGGCTTCTCATCCCTTACACTCTGCTTCAGCCAAGGGATTCTTCCTTAACTACCAGCTCTGTCAAAGATCGTTTTCTCCCAGCTCATCACTGCACAGCCAGCACCCTGCATATTTCTTCATGATGATAGCAAAGACTTGAAATGGTGGGAGAGACAAATAAACAAGAACTAAGCAAGTGGAGGAGTGGAACTTCATTCCCAGGTAAGCCCCATGAGCAGACAGCACATTTGTCCCCAGGTAATCACAGTGAGTGGGTGGCACATCTATCCCAGGTAAGCCCCGTGAGCAGATGGCACATCTGTCCCCAGGTAATTATAGTGAGTGGGCGGCACATCTATCCCAGGTAAGCCCCGTGAGCGGACAGCACATCTGTCCCCATGTAATCATAGTGAGCGGGCGACACATCTATCCCAGGTAAACCCCCGTGCGTGGGCGGCATGTCTGTCCCCATGTAATCATAGTGAGTGGGCAGCACGTCTGTCCCAGGTAATCATAGTGAGTGGGTGGCACGTCTGTCCCCATGTAATCATAGTGAGTGGGTGGCACGTCTGTTCCAGGTAATCATAGTGAGTGGGCGGCACGTCTGTCCCCATGTAATCATAGTGAGTGGGCGGCACATCTGTCCCAGGTAATCATAGTGAGTGGTTGGCACGTCTGTCCCAGGTAAGCCCCGTGAGTGGGCTGCATGTCTGTCCCCATGTAATCATAGTGAGCGGGCGGCACATCTGTCCCAGGTAATCACAGTGAGTGTCCCCAGGTAAGCCCCATGAGCGGGCAGCACAACTGTCCCCAGGTAAGCCCCGTGAGCGAGTGGCACGTTTGTCCCAGGTAAGCCCCGTGAGTGAGTGGCACGTTTGTCCCAGGTAAGCCCTGTGAGCGGGCGGCACGTCTGTCTCCTGCGCCTGGTGCTAGCCCACTGATGAGCACAGAGGCCCCAGCCGGGGGTGAAAGAGCACATGGGTCACTCTCCAGTATAACCCTGATGTTTGCAGCCCTGGCACTGGCACCAACAGCCCTCAAGGAAGAATAGAATTAGATCTGGGAGAAGCAAGCTGTCAGGAAGTAAATGATCATGTATCCTGGTTTATGAAATACCACTCATTACTACTAGACAGGAGCTATATCCCTAACAATTTTAAGAGCAAATACCTTCATGTAAATGTGGATCAAATGCTTCAGAAAGAGCTTTCAGATGAGCTTTAATTGAATTTAAACTAAATATAACAACTTTATACGACTGCTTCAAAGAAAGCCCTGAAATTCAATTTGAAGGCAGAAGTCACTCCAGCCTTGGGAGGACAGAAGTACAAGGTGCAGGCAGCTATTTACTGATGTAATTACTTGATTTTGGTCAAACACAAAAGTCTTTGGAGATCATTGAAGGCAACTCGGTCTGTGGGAGTTCATATTCTTTGTTATGGTTTGTTTCCCTGGAGACCCCATTTTCCCATTATAAATAACCTCAGTGTGTCTCGCCAGTCCAGGTATCAGACCCTTTGATATAGTTCTGATTTTTTGGACAGAAAAACAGTGCCGAAACATGTAGTCAGTCCCTGGCTGCTGTTGGCTGCTTGTTGAAGACCCACTCTATATGTGCTGGTATGAGGAAGTAAGGTGGGCCTGACGGTCAGAGAGAGGAGGAGGACCGCCAGAGGGAGGAGAGTCTGATGGCCAGGGGGAAGAGGGTGATGGTCAGAGGGAGCACAGTGATGATCAGAGGGAGGAGGATGATGGCCAGAGGGGGAAGGGTCTGATAATTAGATGGAGGGGGCTCTGAGGGTCCATGTGAAGTAGGTCTGTTGACCAGGGCTCAAGTTCATAAGTCAGTCTAATAACCTAAAGAACTATGGACAGTAGTAAGAATACAGCTACATACAAGAGGGCTATTACATACTGGACATTATAATCTGTGCTTCAAGATATTGTTGCCAATTACTAAAGCAAATTGCTAAAGTGAGTATTATTATGACTTCTATTACCCACATGAAGAAACACAAGCTCACAGAGACTAGGAAACAGGCTCAAAGTCACTCAGCTAGTAAGTGATAGGGAATTTAACCCCCATCTCTTTCTAGTAACTTAGGTTTATTTTATATAATAGATGGGAGGCATGTTTGTTAAAATAAGTCATTTCAAGATCATATCACAGGTTTGTAGGCCACTTCTTCTTTCCTTGACTATATTTGGTTCTCTTTCCAGTTTGATTTTTAACTGGATCCTTAGTATACGAAATTCTTTACATTTCCATGTGACCACTGCCGCCCCTCCACACCACGCCACCTCTGATCAGCACACAACATGCAAATGCACAAGGGATGATGTGCTGATGCATCTGTGATGGGAACAATCATTCCTCATCCTTATTTTATACCTTTGGGCTCCCATAAAGTAATTACTGTCAAACCAACTTTCACATCGGTCTGCAGAGAAATGAGTCCATTGTTTCTAAAGCTGTGTCCTTCCTTAGCTTTACATGCAAATTTCTAAATTGTACTAAATGTAAAATAAGATGATATTTTAGTTGAAGAGAATAGTCTCATGTGTTTATTTTCAGTAATTACTATAACTGTGAGAAATGTAGTCAGTCCGTTGAAAGGTCCCTAGGATGATGTGACACTTTAAATAGATAGCTAAAATAATATATATTATAGTTGAACTAGGAATCTACAATAGGGCTTTAGAAAAATAAAAAAATGAATTTTTGTTTGTTATTGTTGACATGACACTGGCATGCTCTGGCGGGAACACCTACATTAGAAACGAGGTATATTAGGGATTATTAGACTCCGCCAACCCGAGCAGAATACACATTTCCCCCCAATGCACCTGAAACATTCTCTAAAATAGACCATATGTGAGGTCACGAAACAAGTCTTCATAATTTTTAAAAGGTTGAAATCAACTCACACAAAGTGTCTTTTCTGATCACAACAATGAATTTAGAAATCAATAACAGATGGAAAACTGGAAAATACACAAGAATATTTGGAAATTAAACACCCTGATAAATTACCAAAATATTAAGGAGGAAACCACAAGGGAAACACAAAAATATTTTGAGCTGAATAAAAACAAAAACACCACACAACATACCAGAACTTATGGAATGCAGTAAGAAGAGTAATCGGAAGGAAAATTACAGCTGTAAACATTTATATTAAGAAAGAAGAAAGATCTCGAATCCACAGCCTACACTCTGCCTCACGAAACTAGCAAAAGAAGAGCAAGCTAAACCAAAAGCAAGCAGAAGGAAGGAAACAATAAATAATAGAGCAGAACTAAATAATGTAGAGACTAGAAAAACAGTAGAGAATATTACTGGATTAATCCATTCTCATGCTGCTATGAAGAAATATCTGAGACTGGTTAATTTATAAAGAAAAGGGGTTTAACAGACTCACAGTTCCACATGGCTGGGAGGGACTCAGGAAACTTCTGGTTATGGAGGAAGGCGCCCCTTCACAGGGCAGCAGGAGAGAGAATGAGAGTCAAGCAAAGGGGGAAGCCCCTTAGAAAACCATCAGCTCTCCTGAGAACTCATTATCACAAGAACAGCATGGGGGAAACCAGCCCCAGGATTCAATTATCTCCACTTGGTCCCACTCTTGACCTATGGGGATTATTACAGTTCAAGGTGAGATCTGGGTGGGGAAACAGAGCCAAACCATTTCTTTCACCAAAACCAAAAGTTGATTCTTTGACAAGATGGAAATCAAACAGAGTTGAAAATCCTTTCGTTGGACTAGACTTCATGAACTGTTCTGGGTGCATTTTTAATTTCACAAGAATTTCCTTCAACTTTGCATGAAACCAGAGTTCCTCATGTGCACTGTTTCTAATCAACTGTATTTTCACGTTTAGAAAGCTATTTTCTAAGGAGCAATTTCCATAGTTCTTATAAATCATGAAACTTGTATAGATAACCATTTTCTACTACTTTAATCAACGCTTTAATTTTTTGTTCAAGGGCAATATCATTAAGGAAGACCCCTTTGAAAATGAACATAGATGGCCGGGCGCGGTGGCTCAAGCCTGTAATCCCAGCATTTTGGGAGGGCGAGGCGGGCGGATCACGAGGTCGGGAGATCAAGACCATCCTGGCTAACATGGTGAAACCCCGTCCGTACTAAAAATACAAAAAATTAGCCGGGCATGGTGGCGGACACCTGTATTCCCAGCTACTCAGGAGGCTGAGGCAGGAGAATGGCGTGAACCCATGAGGCGGAGCTTGCAGTGGACTGAGATCACACCACTGCACTCCAGCCTGGGCAACAGAGCAAGACTCTGTCTCAAAAAAAAAAAAAAAAAAAAAGAGAGAGAAAATGATGCAGGAAGAATGACAAATATAGAAATCATAACACAGTCAAGTACAGTGAGTGATAAAAATAAAAAAAATTATAAATATAAAAATCACATCACCTCCCACCTGGAGACCACAGGTAATGTGTCAGTCAGAGTTCAAACTTGAGAGTGAAACTCTCAACATTTGGAATATTATAGAGTAACAACCTTTTACAGGAATGGTGTGAGGTGCTATGGAAGTAAAGGTCTGTCGAGTGGGGTGCAGCATTGCATGGTGGCCCTGGGCTCACTGCAAGTCAGCAGGGCTGGAAATCGGGAAATAAAGACAGGGGTAAGGAAGAGTAAAGACAAACCTGCACCCTATGTCAGCTCCACTGTGTCTCTCGCCACTTCTGATCAATTGTAACTGGGCAGCTTAACTGCAAAATGCATTTTAAACTTTTTCTTTATTTATCGTGCGTTTCAAGATATAACCTTGAAGCAAACTGCAGAAGCCTTTCCCTCTTTTACTTAAAACGAACTCCACATCCCTCCCTTTCTCACCATCTATACTCCCTTCACATTCATCTACCTGTATGCTAGCATCTAATTATGTCCCTTTTTAGAAGCTCCTGGGGGTAATCTTGAGACAGAGGAACCAAGTCTGGAGACCCACCTGCAAAGTTCCAGAGATGACTTCAAGGTGGCGAGTCAACAGCCTCACCATTGTTGAGATGACACCAGCCTGAGATCCAGGTAAACTGGGACCCAAGATAGCCACCAGAACAAGGTACATAGACATTGCACTCAGCACAATTCTTGCAAGCCTTTCACATCAAGTTTTCCTTTTTTTGATTTTTTATTTTTATTTTTTTATTTTTGAGACGGAGTCTCACTCCGTCACCCAGGCTGGAGTGCAGTGGCGCGATCTCTGCTCACCGCAAGCTCCGCCTCCTGGGTTCATGCCATTCTCCTGCCTCAGCCTCCCAAATAGCTAGCACTACAGGCACCCACCACCACCCCAAGTTTTCCTTTTTTAAACCCCTGTCTTCCCCTCTGCCAAACTGAAGTGGTTGCTTTGGATGGGAACCTGGCCACTTGCTCTTTACCAGTTTTAGTGAATAAAGTCACTTTCTTTCTACCAGACCTCATTCTTGTTAACTGGATTCTGCAGGCGGTGAGCATCTGGACCTGTTCATTTACACAGTGAAAACCTCCACAGCATAACAGCCCCTCCTTCATTCACCTCCCAGGTCTCATGACTTCACTGTGGCCAGCCCTAGCTCGGAACCATATGTATATAGGGAAAGAGATTCTGAGAAACTCCCACATCACAAGTTGATTATAGCACAATCCATCACAGCTACATTTCCTAATATTTCTGAGTTTGCATCTCATCTGTTAAAGAGTATGGTGACATGACTGCATCATAGCCTGGTTGTATCCCCTGAGATGATGTAAAACTGTAAAATGGCAGATGGTATATGTATTATTATTCCAACCAGTCAATCAGCTTTTATTTTAGAGAAGCAGAATGAGAGGTAATAGGGAAGAAGAAACAGTGTATATATCAATGGATGTGTTCTAAGATAAGATGAGGACCTGACACAGACAGCCAATTCTAGTTGGCAGGGGTAGGGGGTGGCATGAACACATCTAGTTGGATGTTGTGAGGTTTGTCGGGAAAGCACAGGTTGCCTGTGTAGAAGAGTTTTGCCTTCTTTCCACTTCTGCCATAGCCCTTCAGATGTGTTTCTCCTATATCCCATCTGCGATGTACACATGTTCAGTTTGGTTTGTATGAGCAGTGGCAGCGGGGGCCAGGTCTTGGCTTCCTGGCTGCCACTGGCCCTGGTTACCATGGACATAAGTGCCTTTCATTCAGGGCAAGGGTTCATGGCCCCTCCTGCAAACAACACTGTGTGTCCACGTGACTATTAAACTGTCAAATTCACAAGACCCACTCCAAAATAAACCCTTGTGGTCTCCACAAGCCTATTTCTCCTTACTATTATCTGGGAAGCACAGACTTTAGGAAGGGCTTCAAGTTTTATAAAAATGCCAGTGATTATCTGGAAAAAAATGACACCCAATTTTGCACCACATCCTGAGACCTTCTGGTGTCTACCTAAAAGCTAATATGTTGTCATGTTCCTGCCATCTCAGATATGAAGCTGAAGATATTTCATGTGTATGTTCCAGAAATGAATGGAGAAGAGATTTACAGTTGCTTGAATATATGACATGCAGTTCCCTGTTGCTTATTCTGAATGTGCCCTGCCTCTAGGAAGAGCTGTAGATCTGTGGTACTGGTAACACTAGACCCACTCGCCTTATCATCATGCACAGCTTTTGTGTTTTCTTCCTTCCTCAGCTTCCACACAACACCCCTGATGTTTAGCTGGCATCTCCTGTTTAGTCTCATTGTCTTTGGCAAGTTCAATCTCAACCAGATTGCAGTTCTTCTCAAGAGGACTGATCCCAGCAGGCTCCAGCCCTAACGCAGACTGTTCGGGAGATCTGTATTAACTTTGTGTTTCAGTCCTCAGTCTCATGGTACTGGGCCCTACCGTGAGCGGAAAATCCCTCTCTACATCAGAACAGCCTTCTGGCCATGCTACAGTCCTCGCTCAGAAACACGGTATGTGTCTCTGCTACCCGTCTGCTCATCTGCATCTCCTGCATCCTATCCAGCATTCCCCCATCCACACCACTGGGCACATCAGATTGAGCAAATGATCAGTTAATTTACACTCATTAAGCAGCAGTCTCTACAATGAATCTCTTCTAAGCTCAGGACATTTGACACACATTTTGCAAAAATCATTATGTTTCATTGTGGCGAGCTCGCAGGTTCCCAGTCATGCTGAACAATGAAAAAGGGATAAAGCTCTGCAAGAGAAGATAGAGTGGGGAGAGAAAGAAATCTGCATCTCATTGTCAGGACTAAACATTCTTTAAAGAAACCTACAGTGAGGTAAGAATGGCATCTGTGCTACTCTAGTCCAAAACGTGGATTCCCTTCCCCCTAAAAGACAAAGACACCAAGGTACTGAGCACATCAATATAAAATAGGAGAAGAACAAGACAGGACTGCAGTAACTTGGTCTTTAAAAATCTCTGATTAAAAAGATATAAACTCATATTTGCTCAGACTTTGAAGGTAAAGGCAGAGTGTCTTCTACCTTGATCTCTCCACTCAATTATTTTGAGTTACTAATTTGTAACCATCCTTTAAAACTTGTATTTAAAATGTAAATAATAAAATTTAAAAATTTAAATGATACAATAACAGAGTGTCTTAATTAGATCTAGTAAACGAAATGCTTGGGAAATATGTGCACTAGATCAAGTTTCTGATCAAGTCTAAGCAAGAAATTCTTTTAATTTATATTTTTAGTTGAGAATGTATTCATTCCCAGGGGTTTCAACTTGCTGTCGTAGAAAATAAAGACTGGAGAAGAGAGGCCTTTTGGATGCTGGAGGATCTTGGGGATCCTAGGGTCAGCATTTTGGGGGTGCCCCTCCCCTGATCAGAAATGGAGAAGAAGAATTAAGAATGAGGAGTGAATTTGCCCTGGGACCAATCCGAGCTTAGAATTTGGTTATTTTTCTTTTAAAAATTTTGTATTACCCTATGTTTTAGAATTGTTCTCTAAATTCACCTTCTGATAAAAGAGACAGGTCTTGACTAATTGAGGTATCTGATTAAACAAACATTTGGCTTGATTAAAAACTAAGCAAAGAAAAATTCAAGAAAGATCAGAAATGACATAAGGAGAAACAACTACTCTATAAAGGTAGATTGGTCAAATATTTAAAGGAGGGTTGAGATGAAGGGATATTTATATCTCGAACACACACTGAGAAAATAATTTTTGAACATTTATTAAAGACCAAATACTTTAGGTTTTGTTTTATTGGGGAAAGTAAACTGTTTGCTTGTTCAATTACTTTCTGGGAGAATTAGAAAATTTAATCACAAATGAACTGCTGCAAATCAAATGTAGTAAAAGCCATTGTGCAGTAATCAAGGCCAGAACATAAATGGTTCCTTTCCTTGAGCAGGGGGTGTGTTCAAAAGAGGGACCCTGATTTCTAAAGATCAATTAAAAATAAAGAGTTTGAAGCTAGTGTTTTATTCTTTTGCAAAACAAGCTAAGTCATATAAAAAGGTTTTATTCAAGACAGTAAATGTCCATTCATTCATTCATTCATTCAACCACTCTTTATGAAATTTTTCCTTGGATGAGAAAATTTAAATAAAGCAGAAAACATAGTCCTAGGCTTAATTTTATGATCTATTCAAGTAACTAACCAAAGTGTGTATGTCTTACCTAATAGGCACACCATATATAAATATGATGGATAAGCAGTGGGTGTGTAAAGACCCTGTGACTATTGAATGTTCTGTAAAAGGTAAGAATTTAACCATTTGTCACAGAAACACATAGTTGATTTTACATTTTACTTTATAACTAAGCTGTTCGTAACAGGAATGAGATCCTTTTCTTCTGTTCAGAACTTGAACTCTCAAATGAGGTTACCTTATGCATTGATAGTTTGTCTATGATTGGCAAGAGTTTTACCAGATAGCAAGCAAGAAAGTAAACTAGTCAGCTCTGCAGGTGTAATTACTTGGATGGTTGTGTATTCACAATAACCTCTGCAGGTTTGTACTGTCCCCACCTTACAATTGAAAGTGCTGAGACTCAAAGTCAACCAACCAAATGTGAAGAATCCGAACTCCATAGGTTGTATAACACTCTAGGACCAGAGCTCTTCCCACTACAATGGACACACCACAACAAGTACAAGTGTCATTGGTAGCAATGGCAGGATTTACAGTCCATGTGAACTTTTTCAATCCCAAGACCTCAGAAGTAGACCCCACCCATGGACAATCAAGATGCAGCAGCAGGTGAGCCAATCTGCACTGGGCTTTTTGCATCAGGGCCCTATAACACTATCACCTCAGACCAAATCTCTGATAAGAGCCATGAGAATAAAGATCTGGAAACTCACAAAGGTCACTAATGGCTTCCTAGTCTGATGATTCTGTTCAACTAAAGCCAGGAGGAGTCCTTTGACAAAATTCATCGTCGGTTGGCTTTGAGGTTCATAATGGCTATAAGTAGGACTCTATAATTAGGACTCAAACTGGTAAATGCCTTGAGTAGTGCCTAAGTGGCCTCTGTTTACCATGAGCTGATGAGTGGCAGAAGGGGGGACAGCACCTCCCATATATACTGGTTGCCTTTGAGGGCACAAAGGCATTTGTCTTTCACACCATCTGATGACCGCAGCAATGTTCCAAGGGCAGCCAGGAACCTGCCCTCAGTGGGCCATATTACAGGGGCAGCCCGAGAGAGCTGGTCCTTGAGTTGCTTCTGCACTCTATGAAGTACCCTCGCCTGGAGAAGAAAACAAGATGTGAACCCAGGTTTATGCCTCATATCTCTTCGTGTCAGCATGCCCACGAGGCAGCAGCACAGAGCCTTGGCTGATGAATAGTTTCTTACCTCTCCTTCTTCCACTCCTGCCCCATGCCTGTATTTGAAGGCAAGGATGTTTTAGAATGAGACCCATGGCTACAGCCAGCATGTAGCACAGATTTGAATGCTCAGATGTTGCCAAAGTCAGGTGTAAATCAGGGCGGACATTCTGGCAGCAAAAAAGACTGCAGAAGCCTCCTGGGTGCAGGTTGGAACATTTCCAAAAGTGGAACTCTATGATCAGTTGACTGAGGTGAAAGATTAATTATAACATCAGTATGGAGAGTGCAGCTCCCGACGCTCTATACCTGCTGCTGGGTGCCTGGGAGTTGAGCAATGGAGTTGGATGTGCCTTAGCTCTCTCTGACTCTCACTGGCTAAAGGCATGAGACAATGCAGTTAAGGCCCTCCTGCTTAAGATGAGAAAACTCATGAATTGTTTAGGTTCACTGGGAAATAACTTCTGTTCTTTGGTCCTGTTCTTTATCCTCCTTCCCCCACCTCAATAATTAAATAAAGGTGAGTTTTTATTATTGTGTCAAGCTTAGGACTTGGAAAGATTGCTTTACAGGATCTCATTTAGCCTTCATAATATCCCTGTGGTATAGGCACTGCTATTCCCCTTTTGCAGATAACAAAACCAAGAGTCAGAAAGCTTAAGCAGCTTCCTCAAGGAAACTCAGCCAGTACATGACAGGGCCATCATTCTGCCATGGATAACTGAGAATTTTCCATTGAACTGGAAATTGTCTGATGTTTGCTGAGTGCACGGTGGTGTGTCCAGGGCTGTGCTAAATGAAGCTCAGTGTAGGAGCATCTTGTTACTGGCCAGAGGGGAGAAATGATCTGAGCTCATTTTCTAGGAGCTCAACTCTTGCAAAATATTCTGTGAAGATAAGAAAGTTTGGGTTGTCTACACATAAGATCATGTCATCTGCAAACAGAGATAATTTTATCTTTTTCTCATTTAGATGCCTTTAGTTTCTTTCTCTTGCCTAATTGCCCTGGCAAGGACTTCCACTACTATGCTGAATAGAAGCAATGAGTGTGGGCGTCCTTGTCTTGTTCCTGATCGTAAAGGAAAAGCGTTTAACTTTTCACCATTATAGTTAGTGCCAAGAATACACGATGGGAAAATAACAGTCTTTTCCAAAAATGGTGCTGGGAAAACTGGATATCCATACAAGAGAACTGAACTCTTATCTTATGCTGTACATAAAAAACAACTCAAAATGTATTAAAGACTTAAACATAACACCTGACACTGTAAAATTCCCAAAAGAAGGGATGGGGGAAATGCTTCATGACATTGGCCCAGGCAATGATTTCTTGGATATGACACCAAAAGCACAAGAAACAAAAGCAAAAACCTTGAAAAGGCATTTCTTCAAAGAAAACATGCAAATGGCCAACAGGCATATAAAAAGATGTTCAACATCATTAACCATCAGGGAAATGAAATCAAAACCACAAAGAGGTATCACCTCACACCTATTAGGGTTGCTATTATATATCTATATGTATGTAGGTATGTGTGTGTGTGTGTGTGTGTGTGTGTGTGTGTGTATATATATATGTGTATGTATGTATCAGAACAAATGTTGACAAGGATGTGGAGAAATCGGAATCCTTGTACATTGCTGGGGGAATGTAAAATGGTGTAGCCACTTTGGAATAGAGTATGAAGCTTCCTGAAAATGCTAAAAATAGAACTACCATAGAATCCAACAATCTCATTTCCAGGTATGTATCCAAAATAATTAAAATCAGGACCTCAAAGAAATAGCTGCACTCCCATGTTCATTGCAGCATTATTCATAATAGCCAAAATGTGGATACAACCTAAATGCTCATTGACAGATGAATGGAGAAAGAAAATGTGGCACATATATACCATCAAATATTATTTAGCCTTAATAAAGCAGAAAATCCTGCCATATGCAACAACATGACTGAACCTACAGGATGTTATGGTAAGTGAAATGAACCAATCACAGAAGGACAAACTCTGCATGGTTCTACTTCCTAAAGCAGGCAGACTTGCACAGAGAGTAGAGAGGTGCTTGCCAGGGGCTTGGGAGAAGGGGAAATGGAAGGTGTTGCATGGGTATAAAGTTTCAGTTGTGCAAAATGAATAAGTTCTAGAGAGTTGCTGTATCCTACTGTGCTTTCAGTTAACAAGACTTAAAACATTTGTTGAGAGGGTCGATCTCAGGTGTTCTTATCACAAAAAAAAAAAAAAAGAAAAAGTTTGTAGTTATGTTTAGTTATATTTTTTCCCTGTTTTATTCAGTACCTACTGAGGGATTTTTTTTTTTCTTTTTTTTGAGATGGAGTCTCACTCTGTTGCCCAGGCAGGAGTGCAGCAGCATGATCTCAGCTCACTGCAACCTCCGTCTCCCGGATTCAAGCAAGTCTCCTGACTCAGCCTCCTGAGGAGCTGGGATTACAGGCATGTGCCCTCACTCCCGGCTAATATTTGTATTTTTAGTAGCATTGGGGTTTCACCATGTTGGTCAGGCTGGTCTCAAACTTCTGGCCTCAAATGATCCACCCGCCTCAGCCTCCCAAAATGCTGTGATTAAAGGCGTGAGCCACCACACTGGCCACCTTTTATCTATTGTTGATGCATTCCATGCTACTAAAAAGGATCCTAGATTTCCTTATTCCTCCACTGTTGATAATGTTATAGTTGATCTAAATGCAGTAGGTATCTGATCTCTCTTTGACAGAAAGTCACTGGGGCGTGTGATGGGAATTGTAAAGTAAGTATTGGCGATGGCTTCACCATAACAGGTGATATGATATCCACTGTCCACATCATCCAAAACCTAAGTTTGTTTGGCTTCAGAGTTGTAGGACATTCCAATTATTCCACCTTTCTCAGCTTCCTACCCTTTGTCATCCACTCCAGCCAAGGAGAATCTGGGGGAGTAAAGGAGGGCAAATTGGAAAACGTGGCTTCTGTTACCCAGTCTCTGCCCATGTTGGCCTTAATAAAATTTTGATCAAAATTTAAAAATTAGGAATATGTGTGTTTCATCATTTATCTGTGAAGGAAAGAATCCTGCCTTATGCCTAAAAATATTTTAATAATGTGGAAAAATTACCCCTAATAATAGAACCTGCCTATGCACCAACACAATCCCAATCTAAGAGTTAGTCATATCCTCCCATCAAGACACTGTGTGCAGATTTTCTTCAGTCATATTCAGATGGGATTTCAGGTTCCAGTCTGAAGACAAAGAGATTATAGATCAGAAGAGACATCTAATTTCATCAACTAAATCATGCTTGCAAACAAAGCAACACACACACACACACACGAAACCCTGCCTGTTTTCATTTTTATTATCCCATCTGGCACTACCCAGATAAGAAAATAACTAAAATAAATATTTTCCATTAGCCACTGGCATAAATCATGATTTACTCTCACAGGTATCTCAACAGTACCCACACTAGTGATAATAAGACTGATAATGTTTATTGAGTGTTTACTATCTGTCAGGCACTTCTAGAGGAGCTTGACTTGGGTTTGCTCATTTGTTTCTCAAAACATTCTTATGAGACAGACACCATTATTATCTCCACATTACAGATGAGGATACCAAGGCACCACAGAGCTAAGTGGTCGAGCTGGGAGTGGGCACCACCCAATCCAGCTTGTGCTACTGAAGACCTGCTCTCTGATCGCTGGAATCCTGGCAGTTTGATGGGAGAGACCTACTTCAAAAAATGCACAGCGCCATCAATGATGGAGCTGACAATAATCACAAATAACAACAACTGAATGTGTCTGTCCTTTCAATCAAGCACAGCCCATGGTACCTGTCAAAGCCCTTCTTTCTGTACCCATTTGAAAGGACGTATTTTTAGGCTTGAGCTCGAAGCCCCCATTCGGAATGAACTGAACCTCCCTATGTCCCACAGACATAGCAGATACATTCAGGTCTTTCTCTGTGGTTTGTCCTGCCTCATATACACCCTCCTCTCCATCCCCCATCCTTTCCTAACTATCCTTTATCCTAAAACTGCTCATTCTAAGCTTCAGCTCACATTAACCTCTTGCTTTCTCTTGTATTTTCTTTTCTATCCAGACACTGATCCCCAGACCCTGGAAGGTTTTCTAACTTTGAATAAAACAACAACTTCTAGATCTTGTCCTGGGCCATAGTCTGTCTGCTCTGTGACCTCCAGATGATGGAGAACTCCTGACCCATTTCCTGTTGGTGGGATGAGGTTTGCAAACTTCCTAGGAAATCGCTACACATCAGTTGAGGCTGGCCGTTCCTGTGGAAACCCACTCAACATTACCAAAGCCTCCACCCCCTTTCCAGCTCATCCCATAAAGAATGGAAGTTTGTGGTCTCCCTTCTGCTCTATTGTTTGTACCTTATGATAAGGGGTCTGACGTATCTTTGTGTGTTTCTCTCTGATTTCTGTCCTTCTTGTCTATTTTACCAAACTCTGGCTGTTATTGTGTATTCACCGCGAGGTAAGTACCAGATTCCAGGGGAAATCAAGATTCTTCCCTGACTGCCCAAGCAGAGTGATGGGATTGGCCTTCTTTTTGATTCATTCATAGTGTTTTCTGTTTCATGTAACACAACTCCTCAGTAAAGGGTAAGCACCATGTTTCCTACCTAGTACAAGACTGATCAGAGGGTAGGCACTAATAGCACAAACACAATTTTTAGTTGGATGGAATTGAACAAACTCATTGCATTGAATGTTTCTGCATTTAACATCATTTGGAGAACACCAGGATGCAAATCTGGTCCATTTTCTCGCACAAAACTCCCCACCCATTGGTAGCCTGAAAGCCACGGTTGACAAATGTTAGGAAGCACCAGCAAAAACCAGTTTCCACCCCTCTTACCTTGACTTGTGTGACTGCCCACACTTCTATCCAGAGCCAAATGAAAGCTTCCAGCCAATGAAAAAATCTAGCAACCAATATTTAGGTAAGGTACTAAGAGCTATTTTGCATTCTGTTGCTCCCCCACCCTGCACCCCCATTAGGGTTCCCTGCATGGGCCCCGCAGGTATCTGAGGCTACTGCCTTGAAGCTCCCCCTCCACAACCCACTAAAGACAACAAGGGCTGGAGGGTCCCCTCTCCTTGTTCTACAATCATAACACGCCCACGCAGGGGCCTGCTTCTTCAGGGGTTTAGTGCCCTCCACTGGGGGACAAAGGGTAATCAATGGACTATTATGCAATTCACAAAATTCTTACTGTCTTTCACCTTCTCAGGGAGAATTATGTCCTACCAGAGGAAAAAAAAATGCAAACAAAGTGCAATAAAATCTTTGTGAACAGCTTTTTAAAAATCTATTATTATTTTTAAAGATTAGAAAATTAACAACGGCCAGGCGCAGTGGCTCACGCCTGTAATCCCAGCATTTGGGGAGGCCAAGTCGGGTGGATCACTTGAGGTCAGGAGTTCCAGACCAGCCTGGCCAACATGGTGAAACTCCACCTCTACTAAAACTACAAAAATTAGCTGGGCATGGTGGTGGTTGCCCTGCAATCCCAGCTACTCAGGAGGCTGAGGCAGGAGAATCACTTGAACCTGGGAGGCAGAGGTTGCAATGAACCGAGATCGTGCCACTGCAGTCCAGCCTGGGCGACAGAGCAAGAAAGAATGTCTCAAAAAAGAAAAAAAAATTAAAAAAAGAAAAGAAAAGTAACAGCATACTAGAGTATAATTTTCATATGCTCCTCATTAAAATTTTGAAAATTGTTAGTTTTCATATTTACTCCGTATCTATTTTAAAAATTATTTCAATTGCACACAAGTACTAAAACATTGTGCCTCTAAATCATTTAGGATGCATCTTTTAAAAAAATCTCAGTGAGCAACGCTGAAGAAGAGAGACCACCAGATCTAGACATTTTCCTATATAATTAAGAAGAATCTGTTCAACAAACCCCCATGACATGAGCTTATCTATATAACAAACCTGCACATGTGCCACTGAACCTAAAATGAAAGCTTTTTTAAAAAAGAAAAAGAACATTTTCACACTTAAAAAATGAACACAATTTTCTAATCTCATGTAATAACTTCCCCAATTATTCAAAAATGACTGGTATAGCTTAGCCAAGGCCCAGGAATTGCCCTTGGTTGGTGGTAACGTATATTTCAACTTAGAACGTGTCTGCCCCAGCGGCTCCCCAGCCCACCGCACATCGCTGGCTTGCTGGAAGGAATGGGCGAGTTGTTGTCTCCACGTTTCCACCTTCTGGATTTGTCTGGCTGTTTCCTCCTGGTGTGCATTAACTGGACGCTCTGCAGCCTGTGTTTGTTACGCACTGAAAGTTAGACCTCAGAGCTTGATTAAGCTCAGCTGACACATTTCTGGCATTACTTCACAGGTGATGCTGGGCACCGCATGCGGCATCGAAGGATATCTGCTCGTCCCAGTGTTAGGGATGCAGGAATTGATAAGGTGGAGAGAGTCAGTGTTCTCTAGAATAAAGTCACATTTCTCCCCTTGCAACCAGCAGATGATCCCTGGAGTGATCCTTTAGCACCATGTAAATTCCCTGAGCTGACTGTATATCCATTCATGACATTTGCCTACATCAATTGGTTTACTAAAGATTTCTGCATTTTACAAGCAAGGAAACAAGGCTCAGAGATGACCGTTGGGCCACTTAGCAAATTGGTGGCTGAGAGGCTGGCCTGCCAGAGGTGGGATACTTGCTCACCTCTTGCCCAGTCCCTAACCCACAGAAGTCTCATGATGAGAGAACCCTCAGTGCCCTGAGAGAGTTGATGCATCATCCTTTGGCCCCATGAATCTGCCCAGAAGACAGCTGAGAAAAGAAGGTAGAGAATAGGACTGAGGGACAAGGTGCCCCTTTATATATTTGAGTGAACACATTTTTAAATTTTCCTTTCATTGTCCAGGCCCCATGAATTATTTATTTGTCATTAAATTCAACTGAATGAGATTTCAAAGGCAATAAAAACTGAAGTTCAAATGAAACCAAATTACTACTCTGAGCTCCAGGTGGCCCTGACAGCCCAGTTTTGTGAAGGGCCCCTGAGGCTGTTCACTGAGTCTGAGATGTCACCAGGCATGAAGGGTCTCTGATCAGCATCCAGAGCTCCAGAGTAGGGAGTAACCCCTCACCAGCACTTCTGGGCCCCAGGCAAGGCAGAGACCAAAAGAACCCTGGTGACGGTTCCCAACCTCCACGTTCATTTAAAAAAAATGTTTAAAACAGACATATAATAATTGCATATATTCATGGGGTCCATTATGATGTTTTGATATACATACACACATATGGAATGATTATATCAAGCTACTTAACATATCTATCACCTCACAGACTTACGTTTATGCGTGTGTGGTACAAATATTTAAAATCTACCCTCTTAGCAATTTTTGAAACATAGATTACATTATTAAATATATTCACCATGCTGTGCAATTGATCTCAAAAACTTATTCCTCTTGCCTAATGAAATTTTATATCCTTGTACCAACATCTCCCCAACACACTCCCAACCATCCCTGAGCTAGTCTCTGCCTCTGTAAGTTTGACTTTTTAAGATTCTACACAAGTGCCATCATGCGGTATTTGTCTTTCTGTGCCTGGCTTATTTCATTTAACACAATGTCCTCTGGGTTCATCCATGTTGTCACAAATCACAGACTCTCCTGCTTTTTTAAGGCTGCATAGTATTCCATCATGTACATACACCACACGTTTCTTATCCATTCATCTGTGGATGAGCACTGGGAATGTTTCCATATCCTGGCCATCCAGAACAGTGCTGCAGTGAGCATGGGAGTGCAGATGTCTCTTCGACAAGCTGATTTCAGTTCCTTTGATTCTAAACCCAGAAGTGGGATTGCTGGATCATCCAGTAATTCTATTTTGGATTTTTTTTTTTAAGGAACCTCCACACTGTTTTCCATATGGCTGTAAAACTCACATTCCCTCTAACACTGTGTGAGGGTTCCCTTCTCTCCACATCCTCGCCAACACTTGTTATGGTTCCACATTCACTTTTCAAGGTGAAATCCATTCTCTGCACTCCCCTGCTTCAGAGCACTCGGTGTCAGTGCATTGCTCCTTCCCTCACTTCTGGAGGCCCCTGTTCTGAACCTTCATCCATCCCTCCCCACATGGGTCTCAATTTTTCCTCCAGCCTTTCAGCCTCTTTTCTCTCCAGGGACTTTGCACTTGCTCTCACCTGCGCCTGGGTTGTGAGTGAGTTCCACTGCACCCTTCATTCCCAGCCCAGCTGCTGCCTTCTCAGGGGAGACACCTTCCCAGACCTCCTTGACCCACATGCACCCCCACCCATCAGCCCCTTTCCCACTTCCTACAAAGTCAGGAGCATTCACATATCACCTGTTCCTCCTCTACCCACTGCCTCTTACCTCTACGAGAACACAATAGCAGCATGAGTGCCCACTGAATCTCCAGCACGCAGCCCAGTGCAGGGACAGAGAAGTGGGTCCTGTGTTTGCTCAGCCTTTTCACCAGAATGTCAATCACATCTGCTCTGCTCACCCCACCACACTCCATGTCTACCATCACATTCTGTAAACACACACCGAGGGAATAATGCCTGGCCTAGCAGTTGGAGATGCAGAGACCAGACCTAGCCTTTCTGTTCCTCCTCTTAAGAAACTGAGCCCCTCATGGAGAAGTGAGGCAGACACATGAACATAAGTTTTGCAACAGAAGCACTTTTCGCCAGGTAATGCTATGGGAGCAAAGAAGGAAGTAATGGAACCTGGGGGGACTCAAGATGTTTTCTGAATGAAGTTTTATCTCTGAGTAAGAAACAAGGGCGCATAAGCAGAGTCTGCCACCCCTTTCTCTCCTCTCCATGGGGGCTGTGAAGATGGAGTGGGCAGGCACACAATCTGTGGGAGCACAGTATATTCGGGGGAGTTATACAGTTCCATAGGTCACAGCTGGGCCCAGGGTACACATGAGAGAGAGGCCAAAAGTGAGACCAGAGAGTGAGTCAGGGCCATGCCCTGAAGAGCCTGCAGTGTGGACTTATCCTGATGCATCAGTCTGTTCCCATGCTGCTAATAAAGACATACCCAAGACTGGGTAATTTATAAAGGAAAGAGGTTTAATGGACTCACAGTTCCACATTGCTGGGGAGGCCTCACAATCATGGCAGAAGGCAAAGGAGAAGTAAAGGCACGTCTTACATGGCAGCAGACAAAGACAGTATGTGCAGGGAAACTCCCCTTTATAAACCATCAGCTCTTGTGAGGCCTATTCATTCTCATAAGAACAGCACAGGAAAGACCCACCCCCATGAATCAATTACCTCCCGCTGTGTCCCTCCCAGGGTACTTGAGAATTATGGGAGCTACAATTCAAGATGAGATTTGGGTGGGGACACAGCTAAACCATATCACCCAACTACTGACCTTTTTTAAAACTGGGAGTTCAAAGGACCTCAAACTGGGCCGTGGTGGGTACCTGCTGGTGGGTGATGAGGAAAGGTTGGTCGTTATTTGCAGCCAAGTCTCTGGTCACACAGAATCAGACACAGGCTCAGCAGTGAGCAGCCTCGGCAGGCCCGGAATCCCAGGCTAGTTGTGCCTGTGATTGGTTCTGTTATCGGCACACTTCTCATTTTGGATTCTTTTGGCCATCCCTCTCCTCGTTAATGATGTCATCAAAGAAGGAACACAACATCACCTCAGGCCCAGTCTCTCCCACTTGCCTTCTTTGACACAAATACTTCTGACATCTTAGATTAAATGTCAGAGGGACAAAGGGTGGAGTCAAATTCGATCTTATGTTTTTTTGGTTTTGTTTTTTAGACAGAGTCTCACTCTGTCACCCAGGCTGGAGTGCAGTGGTGCAATCATGGCTCAGTGCAGCCTTGATGTCCTGAGCTTAAGCCTCCTCCCGCCTCAGCCTCTGGAGTAGCTGGGACCCCAGGCGTGTGCCACCACTCCTAGCCTCAAACCTAATCTTACATTGAGTGTTTGTTATGCAAGCACACACACAGAGGTGTGCCACCACTCCCAGCCTCAAATCTGATCTTACATTGGCTGTTTGTTATGCACAGGTTAAGAGCTGCAATGTGTACAGGCAGATGACTGCACAGCACAAGTCCAGAGCCGAAGGGTCCCTGAGAAAATACCACGTGTCCCATGTCCATGCCACCAAATAAATACACGGTAGCAGACTGTTTTGAGAGTCATGGGATCTTTGATATACAAATGCCATGCCTTGTTAATTATGAAAACACCTTCTCCCATCTTACTAAAGCACGTTCCACCATGGGCACTGGCCTGACTTTGACAGAGTGTTGAAGGAAGAGCCCATTAGTCCTCCCCAGCCATATATCATACATGTCCAATTTTCTAGCCACTGACAAATGATCTTCATAAAATAAGACAAGTTGTCCAGGAAGCAAAATTTCTCAAGGTCTAGCCAAAAACAATATGAGAAACGCATAACCCCTTCCCGTCCGGGGCAGCTGCATTTCCGAGTGATTATCCATCAGCTACAGGTGACACATCTCCATGTGGAAGAGACCGCGATTCCAGAAAGGCAAGGCCGGCCGCGTGGGTTCCGTGAGGCCACATGGAAGTGAATGTGGCAAAGGAGGAACAAAGAAGGGTGAGCATCCATCGGTGGGCAACCGTATTGGTCAGGAATCTCCAGAGGGACAGATCTGTAGGATGTATGTGTATATGAAAGGGAGCTTATTAGGGAGAACTGTCTCACATGCTCACAAGGTGAAGTCCCACCATAGGCCATCTGCAAGCTGGGGAAGAGAGAAGCCAGTAGTGGTTCAGTCCAAGTCCAAAAGCCTCAAAACCAGGGAAGCCGACAATGCAGCCTTCAGACTGTGGCCAAAGGCTGGAGAGCCCCCCCGGCAAACCAGTGGCATAAGTGCCAGAGTCCAAAGGTGGAGGAACCGGGAGTCTGATGTCCAAGGGCAGGAGAAGCTGAAAGAAGCATCCAGCACAGGAAAAAGAAAGAAGCCAGAAGAGCCAGCGGGTAAGCTTATCTTACCTTCTTCTGCCTGCTTTGTTCTGGCTGCACTGGCAGCCGATGGAATGGTACCCACCCACACTGAGGACGGGTCTTCCTCTCCCAATCCACTGACTCAAATGTCATTCTCCTCTGGCAGCACCCTCACAGACACACTCAGAAATCATACTTTACCAGCTATCTAGGCATCCTTCAATCCAATCAAGCTGACAACTAATATTCACCATCACGGCAACAGAAGAAAAATTGGAGACGGGGGAGCTGGCCAGTGGTGCCCTGCAAGGCCAAGCAGGGGTGCAATTGTATAATTTGCACACTTGTAATTTGACATTTATAATTTCCCCTCCTATACTCAATGAGGTCCTCAGAGGACCACCAACATCTAAATTCACTGCAGGATTTTCTCCCACAAGGAAAACCCAGATGTTTCAGGAGAACCTAATGCCGTCAGTATGGCTGATGGAATGGAGTTGCTTCCTGCAATGAGCAGATGGTTTTAGGAACAGGACACAAGGAAGAGGCTTGCTGAGTTGACTGCGCTTCTGTTGGAATCAGCTTTCTCAGGAGATGCTTCCCTTGAGCTAAGCAGGGCAACCTTCCCCTCTGCAATCCCCACCTACAGACCCCACTGGAGCAATAAGTATTGTGATCAGGGTACTGATTGGGGACAGTAGTTGAATGTCTGTTTGGAGAACACAGGCTCCACAAGGCTAACCAGGCCAACCCACTGACCCCACAGGGCTGGTCTCCGTGATTGTGAATGGGAGTATTACCCCAGGCCCTCAGAGTACACCCTGTTCACTGCTCTCCGAATCTGATCGCATGTGGACTGGAACATGACACTGGTTAGTATTTCATAAAATTCTGTGGATGACTTAAAGTGGCCTGATTTTAGAGAACTATAGTGTGCATGAAGAACATTAAGAGAGGAACAGCAATGATTAAAGCATCAGCAAAAAGGAGCTGGAAGCAAAGCTAAGGGAGCTAGGGTTGTCCGATACGAAATAGGGAAAGAGGAGGTTCTATAGTTGTCCATTCAGTTATCCTCTTGTGATTTTTTTGATTAATATGAAAGTGCACAGATATGAGATTTATCCTAAGGAAGATACTAAAATGTATGAAATGTTTTTCACACTCAAGCTGAGGAGACAACTTGAAACCAAGGAAAAATGCACGTGGAAGAATGAAGTGGCCATCGAAGGGGCAAGTCTGTGGATGAATGAGGGGTCCCCACAGAAACTAAAGAGGGGCTTGGCTGGGCAAGGTGGCTCATGCCTGTAATCCCAGCACTTTGGGAGGCAGAGGTGGGTGGATCACCTGAGGTCAGGAGTTCAAGACCAGCCTGGCCAACATGGTGAAATCCCATCTCTACAAAAATACAAAAATTAGCTGGGTGTATTGGTGTGTGCATGTAATCCCAGCTACTCAGGAGGCTGAGGCAGAAGAATAGCTTGAACCTGGGAGGCGGAGGTTGCAGTGAGCTGAGACTGTGCCACTGCACACCAGCCTGGGCAACAAGGGTGGAACTCTGTCTCAAAAAAAAAACAAAAAACAACAACAAAAAAAACAAAAAAACAGCGGAAGCTAAGGAGGGGCTTTATGGAGACAGCACAATGTGTAAGGGCCCATCACCCAGGGAGCCTCAAAGTCCTGACAATCTGTGAGTGTGAGAATAGCTTTCTCTCTGAGGTCCAAATGCCTAGAAAATCTTGGAGGAGACAGGAAATAGAAATCCGATGTTTATTGAATGAATGAGTGACGAAGGAAGAAATGAGCAAGACGGTGGGAACAAGAAGTGTTAACATTCTTTTTTGTTTGTTTTTTTGAGATGGAGTATGGAGTTTCGCTCTCCCAGGTTCAAGTGATTCTCTCACCTCAGCCTCCCAAGTAGCTGGGATTACAGGTGCCCGCCACAGTGCCCAGCTAATTTTTGTATTTTTGGTAGAGATGGGGTTTCACCATGTTGGCCAGGCTTGTCTGCAACTCCTGATCTCAGGTGATCCACCCGCCTCGGCCTCCCAAAGGGCTGGGATTACGGGCATGAGCCACTGCGCCCAGCCCAACTTTCTTTATATAAAGCTCCAGGCAACATCCTAGTTACAGAATGTAAAGGAATTTTTTGCCTGCATCTTTCTTGCCTGTGACAGCATTAAACATTGTTGATCACCCCTTTTCTGACAAGATTTCCTCACTTTGCTCCTCCACTTTCCCTTCTAAATGTCCTGCTTTGTTTACTCTTCTCTTTCCATTGTGTGGAATTGTACTGATGTGTGCTGAAAGAAAGAAGGGAGAGAAGGAGAGAGGAAGGGAGGCAGGAGGAAAGAGAAAGAGTGAAATCACAAATATTTACTGAGCTCTAGGCTCTAGCTGGGTACTCGCACAGTAAATAAGGCAGGTCTGTTCTCTTTGGGGTCTTTCCAGACTGCAGAGAAAGCCGCACAGACAATTTTAATATCGCGTTGTTTGTTGTGGTAGAATTAAGCACAGGATGAGGCTGGAGTGCACAGGATGAACAAATGATCCGAATTGGAAATTACAGAGGAAGCTTTCCAGAACTCCACATGGCATTCAGGTCGGTTAGTGTCCAACTGGGCAGTTAGATACAAAGACCTGGAGACAAGATGTAGACCTCTGGAGGGGTGGAGAGGCCGAAGAGGTAAACACAGGACCAGCCGCAGCTCCGTGTGGGGCACCGATGGCAGGACCAGCAGCACGCTGCACGGTCACGGGGAGGGGAGCCTCGTTTGGGGTCTTGACGAGGCAGGGCTGGGGCAGGATTCACAGCAGAGGTGGTCTGGGGCCTGTCTTAAAGGCCCAGCAGGCTTTTTGTCAATCAGCGAGTGCAGACAGAAGGGAAAGTCCATTTTAGAGAAAGCAGATCATCACCAGCAGGCCACACCTGGGTGGTGTGTGCAGCCCGTGTGGGAAATCTCCTGGATGGATGCGTGGGTTAACTGCTGGCTGTGGGGAGGGAGGAGGCTGGAAAGGCATGTTGAGACCAGACAGAGAAAGATCACAAACCATTCTAGGGGACATGGGGAACATCTGCCAGCAGCGCAGAAGCCCTCGGAAGGCCAGAGCAGATGGTCTTGCCCCGAGTGTGGCTCCACGGAAAGGGCTGGAGTAAAGGTGGGAAGGGAGGAGAGGAAGGGTAGGTTTGAGAGGGTCCGGGCAACAATAGGTCTGGAGATGGTGGAGGCCCCACTCACTGAATGAGAAACAAAGTGGGGCAGAGGCTTGGCTGATGGGGGATGGGGCGAATCATCCAGAAATGTCTGTTGCATGAGGCAGAGAGAAAAATAAAATTGATGTTCCGGAGCTGGAGAGGAGTTAAGAACAGAAGAAAAGGAAACAGGCAAAGACAAACAGGCAAGTGGTCTTCAATTCTATGTAAGGACTCAGAGAATAACTGGGATTTTTTTTTCAGTGTATGTTCTAAGGGACTTTCAGTTTGTAAAAATAGCAGTTCTGGTAAAAAATAAAATAAAATAAAAAATAAAAATCCCACTTCTACTCTGGAAGTTGATGTTGCTCTATTATAATCTAATCGAAACCTTTTCTGTGAACTCCAGATTCATACATTCATTTCAGTATCCAACAGCATCTCAAACTTTACAAACCAAACGTAACCCTAAACCTATTCCTTTCTCAGCATTCCCAATCTAAAAACAATGGTGCTCTATACTTGCAGGGGCTGCGCCAGAAACCTGTTATGCTCCCTAATATCCCACATCTGGTCTGTGGGTCAATCTTGGCGAGTCTTCTCGCAGAACACACTCTCAGTGCTTTCACCCACCACGGCCACCCGGGGCCATGCCAGCACCATTTCTTGACTCGATTACTGCAATGGCTTCTCAAACATCAACAACCATTCACCCCAGAGATCCATCTCAGATTAGGAGCCTCTTCCTTCACAGCCTCCAGCAGCCGCCCAGCTCACTTCAGTTAAAACCAAAATCCTTAAATAACCAACAGGCACACATGGTCAGGTTCTTCTGGCCACTCCTCAGCCACGATGGACTTCGTCATGCTCTTGCACAGACCACCCCGCCCCCCACTACCACCCCCGACTACCACCCCAGGGCCTTTGCACTTATTCCCTATTCTCAAAACGCTCTTCCTACAGCTGGCCCGTGTGGGTTCACTCCCTTGCTTCATTTAGCTATTTGGGCAAATGTGAACTTTCCAATGTGAATTCTTGGCCACACTTTTAATAATTTTAAGCCATTTCCCTGACCCTCTATATTCATTCCCTGATTTTTTTCCTTTATAATTTATCACCATATAACATGCAATAATTTGTACTGATTCATTTGCTTTTGTTCCCTATGCATTGGAATTCAAAGCCAAGGAAGGCAAGGTTTTTTGTTGCCCACTGCTGTATCCAAGTGCTTAAGACAGTGTCTGGTGCCTGGAATATATTTGGCATTCAATCAATATTTATTTGTGAATGAGTGGATTATTAGGAAAGTCTTCAATTTTATTTTTAATATAAATGGACATTATTGCAACTCCACAAAAGGCAGGGTAATAGAATCGATTATCTGCCATTTTCCACTGAGTCATATGAGCCCCTATCCTTACATGGAGCAAACCTCCACTTTCTATCACTGAATTTACATTTTTACTCTCTGCAAAATATGTGCCTATCTTCCTAAAAATCATAAATCTTTCCACTGCATCAGTATATGAGAACAAATCCTGATGTGATTGTTTGCAAAACAAATTTAAAGGCTGTTGAGTTTCTGCCTGTATGAGCAGATTGGCATGATTTACTTGAGTGTAGACATTTTATGGGGCAAGAATGAGTTTCGATACTTGTTTTATTTATACAGACACTTAGAAGTGGACATTTACTAGTGCAAGTATCATTATCAATTTCTTTGCAGAGGAAAGGTTAAGGGAGTATATATCACTGCCAAATGCAGTAGCAATCATGGAGGTTCCCACAACCGGGCCCTTCCTCTCTTTCTTCTCCTTTTTGACTTGGATCCTGAAATGCAGGCAAACTATAGACATCCACCCTTCTTCTGCCCTCAGTAACATAAACAGATGGGGCACATCACCCCGTGGCAAGCAGAACCAATCCCTGGAGCTCAATGCTGTAAGCAAAAAGCTGAGCAAGTCCCTAGGAGATCTGTCTCCAGACCATAGTGTGTTAAACAAAGTCTTTATTTCCTTCTTGGAGGCCCCTCTAATTACCTGCCTAGACCTGAGTCTCACTTTATTAATTAAATCTCCTGAAACTTTGTGATTTTAAAAAAGATGACTGCAAATTCTTTGATACCTGTATTAGCCCATTCTCACACAGCGAATAAAGACATACCCAATACTGGGTAATTTATAAAGAAAAGAGGTTTAATTGACTCACAGTTCAGCATGGCTGGGGAGGCCTCAGGAAACTTACAATCATGGCAGAAGGGGAAGCAAACATGTCCTTCTTCACATGGCAGCAGGAAGGAGAAGTGCTGAGCAAAAGGGGAAAAGCCCCTTATAAAACTATCAGATCTCGTGAGAACTCACTATCATGAGAACAGCATGGGGGTAACCGTCTCCATGATTAAATTACCTCCCACAGGGTCCCTCCTCCAACACGCAAGGATTATGGGAGCTACAATTCAAGGTGAGATTTGGGTGGGGACACAGCAGAACCATATCAATACCTCTCCCTTCAAGAGGTGGAGCCTTGTGTCTGGGCTGGATTTTATGAATTGCTCCTAATGTATATGGCAGAAGTGAGCGGGCACAACCGGGAAGACTAGATCACAGGAAGGGGCTGCGCCACTGTCTCCATCAACCTCCCTCTCACCACTCCCTCAGTCACTTGTTCTGGGAGAATCCAAATGCCACATGATGAGGAAGGGTCCACATGGCTAGCACCGGAGGCCTCCTGCCAGCGGCCACATGAGAGAGCCTGGATATTGCCCTGCTGCCTCCACAAGCCCTCAGGTGACAGCTGCCTCAGCCAGCACTGGCTGTGTGCTCCTGGAAGGCCTGAGCCAGAGCACCAGCCAGTCTGCTCCCAAATCCCTGCTACCCAGACCCTGTGGGTAACAAATGTGTGTAGTTTTAAGCCACTGAGTGCTGGGGTAATTTATTATATAAGTGTCTAATTTCATCTTCAAATAGTGATAATCCTGTATTTTAAATATATAATAATTCTGTTTAGCAAAATCACCTGGAGTACAGAGGAATTCAATCACCTGTTTTACGTTCTCAAGCTTACTGAGCATGTCCAGCGTGAAGCCCTGTTCAGGCATGCTGGAGCTATAGCGCTGAATCAGATGGGTCCTGCCCTCAAACGGCTCACAGCACAGCAGGAGAGTAGAGGTGTGCCCTGCACATAGAGGCCTCGGAATAAGTGATCATTGCTGCTGCTTCTGCTGTTGTCAGACTCAGCCTCTTCTTTCATGGGATGGGCCAAAATAAGCCCACTTATGAGGGTGTTTGTAGGACCCTGGCTTTGTAAACTCTGGTAGGAGACTGAGTGGCTGCCTGACTGTGGATATGCAATTGGCTGGTTCCAGGTACACCCAGGCTATAGCAAAGGTAGTGACTCACATTGCTGGAAAAACTGATGAGACTGCTAGGAGGCCAGCAAGGGGAGGCTGGGCGTCCTCCAAAGCAGGCTGTGCAATGTGGAGACAGGCAGCTGCAGTGAACGCCAGGCCCATCCCATCACCTCCACCTACGAGGGGAGCACACGGTGAATACCCAACAAAACCGTGGGTCTCTCCTCTCAGAGTCTGATCCATTTCTTGAGCCAGCCTTGCTACATAACCATAACTACTAATACCTGGTTTTCTAAAAACATAAATTATGTTGACCTTTGTTGTTGTTGTTGTTATAAATATAATTGATGTTAATAGTGAAACATCTGGAATACAGAAAGGATAAACTAGAAATTATTTAATCATAATTTCACACAAAGAGACGGCCAATCTAGTATAGTCATTATAATATTTTTACTAGTATTTTTAATCTATTGTTTATAAGATTTGGTCTCTATATGTAGTTTTAGATTTTATTCCCCCACTGTTTTCACTTAATGTTGTAATATAGAGATTTTCTTATATAATAAAAAATCTTCCGGCCGGGCGCGGTGGCTCACGCTTGTAATCCCAGCACTTTGGGAGGCCGAGGCGGGCGGATCACGAGGTCAGGAGATCGAGACCACAGTGAAACCCCGTCTCTACTAAAAATACAAAAAATTAGCCGGGCGTGGTGGCGGGCGCCTGTAGTCCCAGCTACTCGGAGAGGCTGAGGCAGGAGAATGGCGTGAACCCGGGAGGCGGAGCTTGCAGTGAGCCGAGACTGCGCCACTGCACTCCAGCCTGGGCGACAGAGCGAGACTCCGTCTCAAAAAAAAAAAAAAAAAAAAATCTTCCAAAGTATGACTTTAATTATGAAATATTTCATTATGCAGACATAGCACAAATACCAAGATTTAAAATGTTTTACTTTATAACCCAAAAGCATAAAGGTATTGCCTCAGTAGCACCTTATGCACACTAGTGATTTCCTTTTACTGACTTGCTTAACTGATCCATAATCATTCTTATATAAATACCCACTGTTGGGAATTACCTCTTACCATTTTCTAGAACTGGAATTACCAGGTTGATAATTGGAGAACTTTATCAAGTTAACTCGATGTCCCTGAAAATTTTTTCTTATCTGTATAAAGGGGATATGAGATTATTTACTGCATTTCACTATAATACACACCACTAAGTTGATAGCATGGGTAGATAAATCTTTGTGTGCATTAAAAGGCACAGAGAGGACATAACCCAGATCCCACTCGCTTTCCATGACACCCAGCTGCCTTCTTATTCTAATTCATCTAAGTCATTAATGGTATTTTAAAAGGTTCTAATGTAGCCTCTGAAGTCAGCACCACCCAAGCTATAACCTGGGCAACAGCGGAAACCAGGGGCGATGTCACACATCAGCTCTGTTCCTTCCCCTTCCCAGCCTGCAGCTCCTAGGAGAGAAGCAGAAATCCAGGCCCCTCATCTCCCTGGTCTCGCCTGGAACTCAGCTCTCACCTGAGACTCAGCTCCAAGAGTGAAAGGGATTGTCCTGTAGTGTGAACTATGAGTGACACCCACACCCTCCCTTGCAAATCTGCTCCAACAAGCTCCCCTCCAGGACGCTCTCTTTTCTATGCTATCGAGCACAGCCCTGACATTGCAGCTGGCCTTGCAGACACCGCCAGACGACACCCGAGAAAAATGGCAGTGCCAGAGCTGTGAGCGTCACAGGGGGTCTCAGGGACAACACCAAGGCCGCCTCCCAGGAAACAGCAGAACACCGGAAAAGACCTTGTGAAGGCTTCTTATTTTCCCCTCCAAATGGTGTCTCTTGCTTTGGCTCTTGTCGAGTTGGGGCTTGTTGGAAGACCAGGTGAAGGCCCAGCTGCTAAAGCTTCCCCTTTCTACTACTTGTTACTCTATTACTCAATTAGGACTGGCGCTGATTTAGGGAAAAAACATTATTTGAAAACACAGAGGTGCCCTCTGCTTTGATCCTACACAGGCAGAGATATTTCCAAGTAGAGAGATCCAAAAAAGAGCGCCCCCTGCGGGAAACGTTCTTTTAATTTAGACTTTGCGGTTCCTCCTGTGGAAACATTGTCACAGTTACAGTAGTGGATGACACATCCCCAAATTTCTGCCACGTGCTCAGAGAGCTAAGGAATATCTCACACCCACAACAAGCTTACAGATGTGAACCTGGGTCCAGGCAGGTGCCCTGTTCCTAACTCTGGTCTTGGATGTGTGATTTAAGCCGGGTCTCAGTTTCCTTGCTCACAGACGTGGATCCCAGGAGCTGCCTCACATACTTGGAGGCATGAATGGTTCTACATCACGCATGCCGTGCCTGACACATGAACCCTCCATCCTCTTCACTGTGCAGAGTGAAACAACAGACAGCAACCCACCTGGACAGTGCATGTCCTGCACCTGGGCTGTGCAGATACTGAGAGCTCCCTCCCTGGAGTGGAAATTCCTGCAGCATGCATGCAGAAAGGAGATGGCCAGGAAGGCCCGGGAAGATGTAGAAAGTAGAAAGCGAGGCAAGAGCGAGGAGTTCTCATCTGGGAGAAAGGCTCACCAGTGAGGCAGGAGGGGACCTATGGAAACATGTTGTGAGAAACATGTGCCTGGGTCCTCACCAACTCACTCTCAGCAGTGAGGCCTACCAACAAGAAGGCACACCAGCTGCACCAGCTCACCAGCTGCACACAGCTAATGCTCACACAGCACCGCCCTGCCTGTCCGTGCATCTGCTGCGCACGTCAGAGGTCAACTACATGTCCCAATGGTAGCCACATGGGGCCAGTGCTGGCCCCAGAGGACAACACTGATATAAGACCCAGAGACTGGAAATCTGCCACTCCACACTCCTTCCCTCAGAGAAGGTAAGAAATGAGAATTTTACACCCTTCTCCAGCTCTGAACATGCCTCCCAGCCACTCTTCTTCACAACTGTGAGATCACCGCAAACATCATTCAGCACATAGAGCCCGAATCCTTATTTCCAGATAACATGAGCAGAAACATGCAGCTCTCTCTGCGCCGAACCGAGTCCCAGTGACTATATCACACCACACCAGATCACACAGACACGGAAAACTCCACCAGGACCAGCACTCTTCCCTAAGAACTCAACTGCCCGCATGCAGCAGTGCTAACTTTCCCTTGAATAATCCCACAGAGCCGCGTGTTGATGGGAACGTCCCCTGATCTTTCAATCAATGTTTATGAATTTGTGTCGCCAAGCATCCCGGGAAACTGTGCACACTCACTGGCCCGAGGAGGATCTTGCATCTATTATGAAGCGAATGGCCCATTCCTCAAGGAGGAGTTCTCCCGAGGATAACGTCTATCTAGCTAGGATTCAATATACATATTTTGTATACCTGTATTTTATATAGATAATTTCTAATCATTTTAATTGTTCAACATGCTCACCTCCCTTTTCAGACTTAGAAATTGCTGCAGGAAACCTCATTCTTTTATGCCAGCAGGAATTAAAGGAAACACCCTTGGCCCAAACATGAAGGGAACTTTAATAGGAAACACAGTGTAAGGGGCACACACGGGACCCAGGGTGGGAAGGACGCGTGGCGGGATCCCCCTACCCACACCCACACCACACGTGCCACACAGCCATGCCGTGGCTCATCCCAGGGTTCCATCGATCAGCCAAAGCGCCTCCCTGCCTCACGCCTGCATTTGCTAACTTCAGAAGACAGGACAACCAAGTGGAACGAAGTTGAGGTAGGGAGATGTAGTGGCTCCAATTGGGGGGGTACAGCCTCAACAGAAGTGTGTGTGTGTGTGTGTGTGTGTGTGTGTGTGTGTGTGTGTGTGTATGGTGTCTGTGTGGGGTATGGTGTGTGCGTGTGGTGTGTACAGTGTGGTGTATGGTATACACTGTGTGTGTAGGTATGTATGGTGTGTGTGGTGTGTATGGTGTTTGCATTTGTGTGTATGGTTTGTGTGTGGTGTATATGATATGGTATGTGGGATGTGCTGGTGTAATATGTGCAGTGTGTGTGGTGTGTATGATGTCATATGTGGAATGTGTGGTATGTGGTGTGTGCTGTGTGTGATGTGTGTGATGTTTGTGGTGTGTATGATGTATGGAAGATGTGTGGCATGTAGTGTGTTATATGGTGTGTGTGGTACTGTGGGGTGTATAGTATGTGTTGTGTGTGGTGTATATGATGTGGTATGTAGGATGTGTGGCATGTGGTGTGGTATGTGCTGTGTGTAGTATGTAGGATGTGTGTTATGTTGTGTGGTACATGTGGTATGTAGTATGTGGTATGTTATCTGGTGTGTGTGTGGTGTGATGTGTAATGTATGTGTGGTTTGGAGTGTGTGTGGTATATAGTGCAGTGTGTGTGGTGTGTTTCTGTGTATGGTGTATGTGTGGTGTCTGGTGTGGTGTGTGTGGTGGGTACAGTGTGGTGTATGGTGTACAGTGTCTGTGAGTGTAGGTGTGTGTGGTGTGTGGTGTGTGTGGTGTTTGTGTTTGTGGTTTGTGTGTGGTGTATATGATTTGGTATATGGCATGTGTGGTATGTGGTGTGGTATGTTATGGGATGTGTGTGGTGTGTAGGATGTGGCATGTAGGTTGTGTGGCATGTGATGTGTTATGTGCCGTGTGTTGTGTGTGTGTATGCGGTGTATGATGTGGTGTGTAGGTTGTGTGGCATGTGGTATGGTATTTGATGTGTGTGTATGGTGTGTATGATGTATGTAGGATGTGTGGCATGTGTGTTATGTGCTGTGTGTCGTGTGTGCGTATGGTATGTATGATGTGGTATGTAAGTTGTGTGGCATGTGGTGTATTTGGTGTATGTGGTGTGTATGATGTATGATGTCATATGTAGGATGTGTGTTATGTGGTGCGTTATGTTGTGTGTGTGGTACGTGGGGTGTGTAGTATGTGGTGTATTATATGATGTGTGTGGTGTGTGTGTGTGGTGTTTGAAGGTAAGAGTGGTGCTTGCCTCACCTGCCCATGTACTAAAGTTGGAAATGTGGAGAAGCTCAGCATAGCCATAGCTCTTGCACAAGGTGAAGCAAGCTCACGACGGCTCCATATTTTTGTAGAACGCCAACTGATGGGCACAGACAGAGAAATGAAATTAGAAGACTGCCATCTGACAACCATTGTAATAATACTTGACTCGGGTAAGAATCATCAATGCATGCCCAAACTAGGAGGTGAAAATTTGATGAGTCAAAAGATATGAATATAGTCCGAAAAAATCTCCGCACAATTACTGGTTCATTTCAAAGGAAATAGAGCAACCTACGGTGGGAAAACCTTACAGACGCCACCTTAAACAAGAGATCAAAATGACCGTCCCCAGCAGGACACACTGATATCGCGTGCCTCTTGATATGATGCATGGCAAGGACACAACATCACTTCTCTAGGATTCTGGCCAAAATTCTAATTATGAGGAAACATCAAACAAATCATAGTGATGGACACTGTACAGAAAACCTGTTCTGTTCTGAAAAATGTAAAGGCCATAACAGGCAAAGAAGGAGGGAATAAATATTCTAGTTGAAAGGAAATTAAGGAGACAGAGCAACTACACACACTAGAGGCCTGGGTGGATCCCAGACCAAGGTGGCAGTGGTCCACAGTGTGCCAGGGAGCAGGTGAAACTGCAATGTTGATGCCGGGTTAGACACCGATACTGTGCCAACTGCGAATACCCTGATTCTGGTCACTGTCCTGTGCCTCTGTAAGAAAATGCTCTTTTTATTGGTAAATACAGAAAGAGAGAAAATAATAAATGGAGCAAAATGTAAACAATTGGTCATCTGAGTAAAGGATAGAAATAGGTCATAGTATTTTTGCAACTGTTCTGTAAATTTAAAATTCCACCTAAATAAACAGATACAATACACAGGTGGGAGAGCAGGTAGGCAGACGGTCCAGTCTGTGAGAACCCCTTTCTGCATAAGCACAGCTCCCATACCTGATGTCATGTCATGGATAAATAAATGCAACATCCTGGAAATTGTTGAGAACCACCAAGGGTCAGCCAGCCCATCATCCCAATCACTGTGATGTCCACATGTCCTAGATGGAACTGATGTGAGATTTTTGTAAAATCCTGCCTCTTCTGAACCTTGCTTTGGACAATTTATAAAGCTGCACAATGAACAAAATGCTGGGCAGTGGATGTCCGCATCGCCTCCTTGCATTGTGACCCAGTCTCTTCATCTGGTACATTGGGAGGGTCAGCATAGGCAGTGACACCACCCTATCTCCTGAGGCCACGTGGCGAGGGGGAGAAGAGGAGGTGAGGAAGGCAGGGCAGGGGCCCCTTTCTTAGGGACCTTATCCTTTCTCTTAGGGACCCTTGCTCTCTGCCTGTATTCCTCCCTGTCAGGTTCGCCAGCTTCTGCTCTCTCTCTGTCCCTCAAGCAAAAAACTGCCATTGTTATACTGCAAGAGACTTTCTAAAATGCTTCCGACGGGACACAACTAACACAGCAGGCTCTCTGCTGCCAGCCAACTAGGGAGCACATTTTCTTCCTACAAGGAGGGCTGATAGAAACTTTTCTTCTGCCAGGGTTACAAGAAGTGCATTCAGATAACCCAGGAAATAGAAATATGCCCAGCTATGAGAAGCTGTAAGTCTGCCCAACAGAAAGCCATAGACCGCTCAAAATATGTAAGCCCTTGGCTGCTGGACTGATTCTACCTGCACCCCTGAGGAATTCCTGGAGGTTTCTAAGCAGAGGAGGCAGAGGATTCCTATTTGCTGTGAGTGCCCACTGATCACAGGCTCTGTTTCTTTCCTGTTCCCTTCAAGGTTGGCTCAGTTCTTCTGGGAACCTAAAGGCTTCCCAATAAATATGATTGAATTGCACAGAATTCATTTTTCTTTTTTTTTTTTTGAGACGGAGTCTTGCTCTGTCGCCCAGGCTGGAGTGCAGTGGCACGATCTCGGCTCACTGCAAGCTCCACCTTCTGGGTTCACACCATTCTCCTGCCTCAGCCTCCTGAGTAGCTGGGACTACAGGCACCCGCCACCATGCCTGGCTAATTTTTTTGTATTTTAATAGAGACGGGGTTTCACAGTGTTAGCCAGGATGGTCTCCATCTCCTGACCTTGTGATCCGCCCGCCTCGGCCTCCCAAAGTGCTGGGATTACAGGCGTGAACCATCATAAATGGCCCAGAATTGAATTTTGAAAGTAGCCACACAAACTATTTATGGCTTCAGGGTAATATGGAAAAAGCTTAAGGATAGTAATTTAAACAAGACTGAGATCCACACACCAGAGAGAGAGCAGAAGCTGGCGAACCTGACAGGGAGGAATACAGGCAGAGAGCAAGGGTCCCTAAGAGAAAGGATAAGGTCCCTAAGAAAGGGCCCCCTGCCCTGCCTTCCTCACCTCCTCTTCTCCCCCTCGCCACGTGGCCTCAGGAGATAGGGCGGTGTCACTGCCTATGCTGACCCTCCCAATGTACCAGATGAAGAGTACATTGGGAGGTGAGTAAAAGCCAAGAATTGGATTCAGCTTTTCTTACCAGTTCCACCAGGGGTCTCTGGTGCCCTCAACAACCCACTGAACCTCTGTACTTCTCAGCTCAACGGACCAGAAGCAGCAAGTCCAGCCTCTGCAGGAGCCTCTATGGGCAATGGTGGTGGTGGCTTTGTATTCCCAAAAAATATATACTTTTTGATACACAAGGGGTCTGTATTTAAAATGAAACATTTTTCAAGGTTTTATTCTTCCTACTATGGATGGGAATACAAACCTTAGATTTCATAACATACTTCTCAATAGTCACATCCACATATTCAACTAAATGCAAGAGGATTTAAATGTTTCAAGCCAATTAGCCACCAGATCCTAAGCTACACAGAACCTGAACCTTTGTCTGTGGACCAACAGCATCTTAGCTCCTTGGAGCATGTGGCCAGTTGGCTCATTGTGTGAATTTGCAGGTCAAGGGATAGCATTACCACAGCCTGGAGCAGAAACCCCCTCCCCACCAACAGTGAGGGTCCTCGAAGTGTGAAGACTGGGAAAGGTGAAGGCTACTTTGCTGCTCACCACCCAATGGATGGCTCCAGAGACTGAGATCCACACAGCATCTGCTTTTGCCAAGTTCCATGGCCCCATGCCTGGAAGAGTCTGAGGAACTGAGGCTTCCAAGGCTTGCTCGTCACATCCTCACAGGCATAGAAATGGAGGAGAAGAAAGGATGTTGTCTTTCTTATGGTATTTACAACAAAACAGTCTGGTCTCACTTGAATTCCTCATAATAAAACATATGGTCTTGAACCCTATGCGAGCATTGGAACCTCTAAAGGTGGACAGGGCTTAGGATGCTCCAAGAACGGTGATTCTCAACTTTGGGGTTTTGACACTTGGTAATTGTGCTAATGAAATCTGCTACTGATAATGATTAAAGTCTCGCTCTATAACTAATTTATTTAAAAAAATAAACCAGAGAAGATTAAAGTTGATACCTCAGATAACTCCATTCTGATTTCCATGCATTTCACGTCGATTTCATGAGTGGTGTAGAGTTTCAGTGCCTGCATGAGGACTACCCTGGGAATGAGCTGTGGATGCTGTTGGTCACGGATGTTGTCAGTCAGTCGTGTGTGTGGAGCAGCAAGGCAGGGTAAGCCTCTGATTAGTGCAAGTCACCTGCTCTGGGACAGGCACTGCCTTTGATACTTTACATTTGTGGTTTCATTTAACACCCAACACAGTATTGTGAGACAATTAGTATTGTCCTCACTTTGCTGGGGAGAACGGAGGGGTGTGGTGAGTTGAGCAAAGCCATTAAGTTAGAAAATGATAGAACCAGAACTTGGGTTAAATCTACCTAGTTCTAAAATCCACATTTTTTGCTGACCCCTCACCACCTCCATCTGAGGCAGAAATCCCCTTCCCAGCATTGGCAATAATTGGACAGCAGTCTCTATTTGAACGTCTTAAACGAAAGAAAAAATCACAATTCCTGGAGACTCGCATTCTATGTTTTGAACACTTCTGATGGAAATATTGGACTTGCATTGAGCTAAAACCCTCTTTACATCCCTTCCATTAATCGAAGTTATGCTGTCATGAATCACTCCTGAGAAATCCAATTCTGCTTCTGTGACATAGATTCTGAGTTGTCTGAGGACAATTTTGTAGGGTACACAACTTTATTGTTTTCAACTACTCCTCACTCCACGAGGTCCTGGCTCTGCGACTTCCGGGCTGGACATACTCTGAGCCACATCCTTCCACAGGGCAGGGCATGCTCTCCACTGTGCAGCCTGACACTCCAGCTGGAGCCACACATGGCTCCAGTTCATCTGAAATGTGGCCAGTGCCAGAGCAACTGTTTTAAATTTTCATTAATTTTAATTACATAAAATTTAAATATCCACAGGTGGTTAGAGGCTACTGTATCAGAGAGCACAGACCTGGACTCCTCAGGAAAGCACAAGTTTCTCTTAAAAATATGTCTCCTAGAACCGAGCACAGTGCTCCAGAGGGAACTGGTCATCACTGTACCTCTATCCTACAGACTCCATAGCACTAGCTGCCCAGGGGCCACATCCCCCAGTGACTCATCTCACACTGAGACTCAACTGTAACCTGTAAGACCTTTGCACATTTGCTGCTATCAAGTCCCATATCTCCCATTTTTACTTGACTTCCCCAGGCAGGATCCTCAGGGCTTCCAAACAGGGCTTAGAAGAAGGAAGTAACTAGCACAGCTGGGGAGAGTTGCCTGAATCGCACGGACATTGATGAGCAGGGAATGGGGCTCCCACAAGTCATGGTGTTTGGAAGCCAATAACCCTTGAAGATGGAGTTCACCATGCAGCAGTTCTCAGAAAGCCAGCAGCGTCTCAGAAGAGAGGGCACGGAACATCTCAGGGAAGATAGCAGGCATCGTGGCTGGGGGGTTGCCACCTGATGGGCCAGAATGGAATGTAGCTACTGCAGCCCAAGCCCCACTGGGCCAGAAGTGGGGATATTAGGCAGGCAGAGAGCACAGCCCCTCCCAGAGCAAAGCCCTAAAAGACAGTCAAGGACTCTGCTAGGCCAAGTGGATGGTTGTTTCAGTTTCAGCCAATGGTGCTGGGGCAGGTGCTGTGCCACGAGGGGCTTCCCATCACTCCATCACTCTAAAAGTGTGGTCACAAGACTGGCTGAGAGGGTAGATTCCAATGAGGGACATATGGATCTGTCCTCCACCCCAGCACACCCAGGAAGTCAAGAAGAGGCACAAGAACCAGGCTCTGCAGCAGGTCTATGCATTCAGTGAACACCCAGTGAAATTTCCAACACTGCGCTAAGTGCATTTTGGAGACCTGGCATTTGTAGGAGGTGGCCCCTGTTCTCAGGATGGGATGTCACTCCAATGACCTTGCATACATGTGTGTCTATATGTCTGTATTTAATAATCCCCAAATGCAGTAACTTTGGATAATAATTACTTGTGAGTTTCTTTGAGTACCACCCCATGTTTACTTGACCACTGGGCTGTAAAACTTAACAAATCCTCAGAGAACCATATCTGGCTAGAAAAGCAAGAACGGGGCAGCAAAGGACCACAGGACTTTTTAAACTAAGAGCCTTCATTCTCTCCTGGCTTGGATTAGGGACAGACAGAGAGAAACACCAGAGAAGAATGATCATTCACTGTTAAAAAGGCTCTCTAGCTGAGTGTGGCTTTTAGTGAAAAGTGTCCTTCCAAGGTCCCTGGCCTGCGGCTAATTCTCTCCTCTGCTCTTACACTCCATGTTTGCTCCCAGCTACGCTTGCTCTCTCTTCCTCCAACCCGTATTCAGTCCTCCTCAGCTGTAGACAGCAGACAGAGTAGTCTTTGAAAAGCACAGTTCAGCTCCCATTACTTGCCAGTTTAAACTCTTCAGTGCCTTCCTGCTACTCTTATAATGAAGCTAAAATCTGTGCCACACTCTGCAAAGTCCCGAGAGGTTGGTGCTGACACCTGCTCGGCTTCATCTCACACCACTCCTTTCCCTTCCTTGTGTGCCAGCCACGTGGGCATTCTGTCAGCCCTGAGACACTCCCTCCTGTCTCACAGTCTCGTTCAGGCTGTTCCTTTGCATGGGACAATGTCCTCTTCTGTTCCAAACTAGTGAGCACCTACTCGCACTTTAGCTGTCAGCCTACACATCCCTTTCTTGGAAAAAAAATATGTAACATCACCCTGCACCTCATCCCCAGCAGCCACATCCCACTCATTGGTCTCCCTGGACCACATCATTTCATTTGATAACAGTCATCAGATGTGTAATGTTATACGTACGGGTGAGATATTTAACAGATCCCTGCCTTCTTCGCTGGGCCCTTAGCAATATAAAAGTAGGTTCTACTTAGGGAGGCCAAGGCAGGTGGATCATGAAGTCAAGAGATCGAGACCATCCTGGCCAACATGGTAAAACCCTGTCTCTACTAAAAATATAAAAATTAGCTGGGTGTGGTGACGTGCCCCTGTAGTACCAGCTACTCGGGAGGCTGAGGCAGGAGAATCGCTTGAACCTGGGAGGCGGAGGTTGCAGTGAGCCAAGATTGTGCCACTGCACTCCAGCCTGGGCAACAGAGCAAGACTCCATCTCAAAAAAAAAAAAAAAGTGAGCTCTGTGGTTGTTTCTGCTCACTGCATATCTGCAGAACTGTGCCTAGCAACTGGTCCATGCTTAGAAACAAGCCCTGAAATGGAACATCCCAGGATTCGTGTAGGGCAGCGGATGGAACAGAATGAGAAAGGGGCTGTGTCTGAGGGGTAGGTCCAAGTGCCACGTGGATTCACCAGGGCTCACCACAGTGCCCTTCCTGCTGCTGCCAATTTCTTTATGGGTAAAGTCAGTCCTGTGTCAGGGCCAGCACAGCATGAAAGCCAAGGAAAAACACACCTGCAGCCTCTATACCCTGCTCGGCATGCCGTGTTTTCCTCCTCCTTTAGGTACAGCGCTATGGCTCCTGTGTCTGGAAAGTTTCTCCAAGTTGCCTAACCCTGCTCACCTAGGGTCTCTGAATTTCTGATAAGCTATGCCCTTCTCATATTTGTATTCATTCATCTTGACCTATCTCAGATCCATTGGATTCCAAGGTTTTTGGGAGAAGTAATCATAAAGAATTTATGTCTCCATCTCTAAATAACCAGGACAATGCAATGTTCTCTTAACACCTTCATCAAAGGTCTATATTTTGATTTGGCTTAGAAATAAACGCTGGCTGGGTGCGGTGGCTCATGCCTGTAATCTCAGCACTTTGGGAGGCCAAGGCAGGCAGATCACGAGGTCAGGAGTTTGAGATGAGCCTGGCCAACATAGTGAAACCCTGTCTTACTAAATATACAAAAAATTAGCCAGGCATGATGGTGGGCACCTGTTATCCCAGCTACTTGGGAGGCTGAGGCAGAAGAACTGCTTGAACCTGGGAGGCAGAGGTTGCAGTGAGCCAAGATTGTGCCATTGCACAATCTTGCAATGGCAAGCTTGGGTGACAGTATGAGACTCCATCTCAAAAAAAAAAATAAAGAAAAATAAAGAAAAATAAAAAATAAATACTAAGCACACTAGGAAAGTTAAAGTTGCAATAGAAGGCCGTGGCTTCTTTTTTTTAACTCTCAGTTTTTTATGACATACTTTCAGGGTCAGTTTCTCAATTCCCCTCTGCCTTAACTTCCGGGACTACAAAAACAACAATAATATCACAGTTCCAGAAAACAAGGAGTACAACAAAGAACTTACTGTGTTCATTCAGCAAACTTTAAAAACTTATTAGGTATCATATATTTTCTGAAAATAATAGACGTTAAAAAGAAGCATAAAATGCTTACTGTCTAGTTGGCAAGATGCATTAATGACTAATCACTATTTAAGAGATGTCAGAAGACAGTGAACGGTAAAGGCCAATTGAGTACAAGAGGCGAGAGAGTTTTCAGTTCAGACGAGGTAGATATTACTGCAGAATGTCCGGAAAAGCTTGAGAGTGGAGATGGGGTATTCTTTGGGATGGAAAAGAAGTTGAGAATTGGATAAAATGAAATATAAAAGAACATTCCAGATGGAGAAACTGTATCAGCCCAGCGTGTAAGCTAAGTCAGTAACTGCTAAATGCCTGTCCACATATTGCTGGTCTCTAAAGAAGCTCTTTTTTTTGTTTGTTTGTTTTTTCATTCTTTCCCTTTCTTACTCTAAGGATAATGAAGCTCTTCTGAATTTGTGGCAAAATTAAAACAAAAGAAAAAGAGATACAACAAGGTTTTGTAAAGGCATCTGTTTTTTTTTGTTTTTTTGTTTTTGTTTTTGTTTTTCTTGTTTTTTTTTTTTTGAGACGGAGTCTCGCTCTGTCGCCCAGGCTGGAGTGCAGTGGTGCGATCTCAGCTCACTGCAAGCTCTGCCTCCCAGGTTCACACCATTCTCCTGCCTCAGCCTCCCAAGTAGCTGGGACTACAGGTGCCCGCCACCACGCCCGGCTAATTTTTTTGTATTTTTAGTAGAGATGGGGTTTCACCATGTTAGCCAGGATGGTCTCGATCTCCTGACCTCATGATCCGCCCGCCTCAGCCTCCCAAAGTGCTGGGATTGCAGGCATAAGCCAATGCACTCAAGGCATCTTTTTAAAATTAAGGAGCCATGATATTTGTTCTGAAAATGTTTTTCCCACTTTTTGATGTTAAAATGTCCTTCTGCTTTTGAAATTACGGTGATAGAAATGGCAGTTGGTATTTTTTTCAAGCTAGATCATCAATTTGTTGTTAGGTTAGATCACCTCTCTCCATGTCCCATTAAAAAAGAAATGCTGGCATCTACACACTACCAGGGGACCTACCTGCAGCCAAGGAGTATGTGTTTGCAGGATGAGGCTGGAAAGGCGGCTTGGTTACACTCATGAACATTTAGACCAAGGCTTCCCTTCTCATGCCAGAACTATAGAAATGCTTTTGAGAAAAATGTGACATGATGAAAATGGAGTTTGGGAGACACACACAGTCTCCTTAGAAAATATCACTTGCAGATAAATCTTGAGAACCCTTGTAAGTCAAACAAGCGGCATATATTTGTTCTTCCCGATGTTATTTTTACTATTCTCCTCCTGCTAAACTGAAACCAGAATCCTTCTTCATTCTTCTCAATGGGCAGAACCCAAGCTCTGGCTCCTTTGGCACCCTCTGGTGCTTCAAAAAGCCCTGAGCTTTGTCCTAAGGCATGATTAAAATCTCTCCTCCAGTATGTTTTCTAGATGAACGACAAATTCGGTTTCTCCAACTTCAAACCAGAGAGACTCAGAGGGTAGACTCTGCACAGAAAAGTATATTTAAACTCCCAAGCATCTTATGAATTATACTAGGCTTCTTGGGACCCCCTCAGAACACTGCTCCTTCTCAATTCTAGTCCCCAAGGTTTAGGTGAACCTCACGATTCATAAGGCAGCTGTTCTCCCATTTCCCACACATCTTCTCAATACCTGTGGAAGAACATGGAAATATCCACGCCTATCTTAATGGATGAAGCTAACTGCACCAAGAGATTGGAGCCTGTCCCAGGAACAGGCTGGAGGCACTGCACGGAACCTGGGATTGGCCGTTCCCTCCTCAGGGCTCTCATAGGAAGAAGCCCTGGGCATGCACGGCTGGTGAGAAAACATGGGATCTCTATTCCCTTCTTTTTCCTTTATTTGAAACAGCTGAAGCTAAGTCCTTGGCGCTGTCCCCACACCCATCTATACCTAGACCTCGGTCATGCTGAAGATAAGTGGTGCTCAGCATTTTGAGCTGTGGCTTACGGTATTAAAAAGTAAAAGGAAGAGAAGGGAAGAGGGCATGATGGAGGCTTGGGTGACCAGGAACCAGAGACTCAGAGGTGGGTAGGGAGGATGGCAATGCTATTCTCCTTCAGAACGTCCATGTCTATAGGCCTCTTTCATTTCCTGGTACCTGCAGAGAGATAAACAAGTGGAGGAAAGACACCGGGTATTCTGAGCAGAGTCTGCCAACCTGAGTGGCTGGGCTATTTCTTCTGCAAGGAGGGCTTCCATGGCCTCATCCCTCAGAACAGGTAGTCAAAATCAGGCCCATGTAGCAGACCAGTGCACTGGAAAGAGGCACAAGAACTAACCGACTCCTCACTCATCAAACTAGTCAGTTAAAAGATAGGCACAGGCCGGGCGCGGTGGCTCACGCCTATAATTCCAGCACTTTGGGAGGCCAAGGCAGGAGGATCACGAGGTCAGGAGATTGAGACCATCCTGGCTAACACGGCAAGACCCTGTCTCTACTAAAAAATACAAAAAAAATTAGCCGGGCATGGTGGCGGGTGCCTGTAGTCCCAGCTACTCCAGAGGCTGAGGCAGGAGAATGGTGTGAACCTGGGAAGTAGAGCTTGCAGTGAGCTGAGATCGCACCACTGCACTCCAGCCTGGGCGACAGAGCGAGACTCTGTTTCAAAAAAAAAAAAAGAAAAAAGAAAAAGAAACGATAGGCACACAAAGCACCATCCTCCATAGTGCTCTGTCCTTTAATACTCCTCAAGGTTTGCGGAGCTGACTTTCATTAAGGGAGTTCTAGGCGGCAGCAGGACCAGCATTAGCAAACTTGATCCTATCAGCCTTGAAAGGCAAACTGAGCCGTTATGCTGCCTCTGAGAGTGGAGGAAGGGGTGAGGGTCCACAGGCGGTCCACATACCTAAGAAAGGAATGGCAACTAATGCTTAGTGGGCCCCTTCCGTGAGCCAGGACTTTCTGCACTTCATGTCGTTTAATGGAACTGGGGGTGCTCTTTCCATTCCTGAAATGATTGTATGGTTGAAATTAGGTGACTTCTTGCCACTCCTCACTGGAATAACTGGGATCTGACTCTCAGCGCTATGACTCCAACACCCACGCTTTCCTCACCATCACATAAGCTCATGTTTGACACTGGATCAATTTTCCAGCCTTCCCTGGATTTCGTTTTGTCCTCTATAAATTTGGATGTATGGAGAATATCAAAACAACCCCTGCAATAAAATGGCTCTGAAGATGAATGTAGAAGAGATATAAAAGGACTTCTGCAGAGTTCTACAACTCAGGCAGGGGAAAGTATATATTGAATAAGGTTTATTCATTCATTTATTTATTCAGCCATGGTCGAGGGCCAAATGCTTTGTGACTCTTTAGGGGGACTGGCTCCAACCCTTGAGCACCGTCTCCCATAGACAATGGAACCCGCTGTTCCTGTGCTGTTGTGTTCACATGCAGAGTAAGTTTCTAACAGAGTTGAAGTCCTCCAAGCAGACCACACAGTCCAAGACAGTCTCTGATGTTCTGCAGAGAAAGGTCACTCAAGTTGATTTCTAATATGAAGCAGTAGGGAGACGTCCCCAAGAAAAAGGTGGCCCAGGAAGCTTTCAGTAATGACCTTAAACATCCATTTTCCATCACACACACTCAATTGCCACAGAATCCATAACATACAACCTTATTTGCTAACATCAAGAGCTGTCACTTTCTATAACAAACTAGAACTACAGAAAGACACGTTCCCTTTTACAATTAGCACTTGGCATTGAAACACACTTTCTGGAGGTTTTGACATGTCTCTAAATGGCAACTCTAGCAGATATGTTTCTCCCCAGGTAGTAACAAGCTATTACCATGCTCTTGACATCCCTTGATTTTCTCTCCTACCCACATGAATCCCACCACGGATCATGAATCAAGGCCCGCCTTTCCTAGAAGCCTTCATTGCCCAGCCTAGTCCACGCCACAGTGACTGCTCCCTCCTCCAGCTTCTAATGGCACAGGTGGCGGGGAGGGAGCAGAGGAAAGGGTGACTACATGTCCTTATTTTGCTAGGAGCATTCTGGTAGTGTATGTCTGTTGTTTTAGCATAATTAATAGCACATCTACTCTCAAAAGTACGCTAATACTCAGGATGATGTTATGTGGTTTTCCATGGCACAGTGAATCCACCATGTAGACATCAGAGTCTACGGTGTTGCAAAGGCTTGACCCTTTCTACATTCCTGTGCACTGATCACAGTGTATAGGGAAGAGAGGCACAATGCTTCAAACTGCTACCAAGCACACTCATCCCCCACAGTGGGCCTCACTACAGGGCCTTTGCCACTCCATCCTGCTCTCTGCCCTGGCATACTGGCTCATTTGAACTAACCACAGCTCATCAGGGACTAGGTTATGCTAAGTGGCTCAAGCCTCCATCAACACCCTCTTCCCTTTTCCTTCTGTTTTTTAATACTCTAAGCCATAGCTCAAAATTCTGACAACTGCTTATTTGCAACATTTCCCAGATCTAGGTATAGATGGATGTAGAAACATCTCAAGGGATTTAGCTTCAGCTGTTTTACATACAGAGAGCAGAAGGTAATACACATCTCATGTTTTCTCAGCAGCCAGGCACACCCAAGGCACCATCTTCCCATTAGAGCCCTAATGAGGTTCCATGCAGACCTCCTAGCCTGCTCCTCAAACTGGCTTCAACCTACCAGCCAGTTAGCTTCATCCATCAAGACGGACATGGATATTTCCACTGCATGTTTCAATCACAGGTATTGCGAAGACATGCAGGAAATGGGAAAAGAGCTGCCTTATACTTTGCGAGGTTTACCTTGTGTTCCATGAAAGGGGAACTTACAGACGGAGGTATGACCTTGGGTGGCACCAAGACAGGTAGATCTCTGCACTCTCACTCCCAGACCCAAGGCTTATATACCATAGGGAAAAGCATATGTGCTCCAGCAAGACAATTAAAGGCAATCCTCTAGCACAGGCAGGAATGGTATATGTGTCATAGCCTGTAATTTGTGCAATAATATCAAGGTCGCTTTGGTCTAAGGGCAGGATCCATGGTGAGTACACATTCTTACATAAGAGAAGTAAATAAAGTAGAATTCTTGGAGATATTCTCAGGACTGGGGTTAATCAGAAGTCAACATGGTGGATTAGTGTCTGCGATGTCACTGTCAACTCCATACCTAGATCTTGGATGCTGATTAAGTAGGAACCCGGGAGCAGGATTAGAGTCAACAGCCAATCTTCTCCCAAGCTCCCACTTCACTTAGGCCAAGGGATGCGCTGGCAGTAAATGAGGTAGGGTCAGAGTATTCACAGCCCATTTCCCGCTATGGGTCCTCTTGACTTGCCCCTGTGTTCCTTCTCCATGCAAGGTGACCTTTTTCATAAAATGTTCCACTTCTGGCTTCTGATGACAACTCCTACGCATCCCCCAACCTGCACTATCTCGTGTGGCTTCCCAGCCCCCAAGTTTCAAATTGTATTTGGCGCCTTTCTTAAACTTCCTTGAAGTCTTCTTATGTGGGAGCCCCTTCTGTTTATCCAGGACCCTGACTGACACACTATATCACACACCAGGTCCATTCTCCAGGTCTTATGTTTGCAACACAAATTCTAAGTCCCAGAGACCAACTGTGCGATTGTGCAGCTGTAAAGACTAGAGCAGAGTGGGGCAAGAATAGGTAGCACAGGTGGGCCAGGAACATCGAAGGGTCCATCTGGGCATCAGGGATGCTGCAGAGGAGCAAGGAAGTCCAGACTCTGATTGTCAGAGCAGTCTTCCACAGTCGCCTGTCTCCTGACCCCAGCCCAATCTCATTTTCCAGCCTCTGCCCACAGCACTTCCCCAGCACACCCTCCCAACCCTGGCCCACCAGTCTGTTACCCACCTCACAGGGGCCATGCTTGTTCCTTTCACCTGTTATCACCCATCTCTACGTCCCCAGAATCACTCTAAATCCTTCCAGTGAAAACCGCAGGCTCCACCTTGCCTCTCCTTTTGACCATTCTTGGGTTTTCCAGGGGAAACTCCTCTCTTCAATAGCTCCCACCCTTCATTTGCACAGTATGCAGTATTTAATTTTTCTCCACAGGTTCCAAAGGCTGATTTCTTGCAAGCGAAGGCCACCTGATGTGTCTTTTTTACAAATCTCTGCTGAACAGGTAACAGGTGCCCAATAAAACTTCGTGAGTTGGCAGTCTAAGGGCAACTACCCTCAAAACAGCAAACGTAGTAATTTTATGGGAGTGGAAATGGAGTTGTGTGAAAAGAGGGCCAGGCACTTTCGTTTTTGAGATGGAGTCTAGCTCTGTCCCCCAGGATGGAGCATAGTGGTGTGATCTCGGCTCACTGCAACCTCTGACTCCCTGGTTCAAGCAATTCTCCTGCCTCAGCCTCCCGAGTAGCTGGGATTATGGGCATGCACCACAATGCCTGGCTAATTTTTGTATTTTTAGTAGAGACAGGGTTTCACCATGTTGGCCAGGATGGTCTCGATCTCCTGACCTCGTGATCCACCCACCTCGGCCTCCCAAAGTGCTGTGATTACAGGTGTGAGCCACTACACCTGGCCCAGGCATTTTTTTTTTTTTTGGAAAAGAATGTATTTTCACTTCCTTTGAGATACCCTCAATGTTTTGAATTTAAAACAACAAAAAAAATCTACAATCATTTTGCAAGGAAAATAGAATAGGGTTTGTTTTATAAATCATTTTGGATGAATTTGTTTCTCCAAAATTAAAGTCTAAAACCAGGTGGCTTTCCTTGATTCCAATGCTTTTCATGTTCTTTCATGTGTCAAGCGAAAACACAGTTGCTACGGCAACCACTCATTATTTTTCAGGAATTGGCTAGATATTTTAACAAAAAAAAAAATCCCCAAATCTTTCTAGCCTCCAAATAGTCTTAATTTATATCCTACGGTGGTTTCTAATTTTTACAATTCCTTCACTAAGTGCTTTGCTGAGCTCTCACAAGCCTAACCAACCCACAACTTTGTCACTAAATGAACTTGGGAATAACTCAGTTGCGGCTCTCTCCCCATATCGCTCGTCATCTAAGAGACTTTCAAAATTTTCTGACATTTTGGAATCTTGCTTCATTTTCATGTTGAAAGATACATGTGAGTTTAGCAATGCCTTAACATGGTGGGGGGGTGTGTGTGTGTGTGAACATATGCACTGAAGTTTGAAAGTCGTAATATACATTAAGAAAATAAATATTCTTTAAACATTCTATATTAAGCCCTTTTGTGCGTTTTTCAGAATCTCACTGTGGTGCTAAAATTTCTGAAGGATTCAGTGGAAGCAGATGACAACACAACTACCTCAGCACACTTAATATCTGCTTGGAAAAAGCAAATTAAAACATGAAAGAGATGATATGTAAAATACAGTCCTGAATGCATTCACATGTAATTTACGGAAAGAGTCGAGATCATGAAGGAAGGAAGTAGACACTGTCAGAAATATCTAAGTTTACAGAGGATACTTCTACAGCCAGGGTTTTGTGAAAGAATACATAACAGAAGAATTATATCTATAATCCATTGGCCAGGAGCAGTAGCTCATGCCTGTAATCCCGACACTGGGAGGCCGAGGAGGGTGGATCATGAGGCCAAGAGATCGAGACCATCCTGGCCAACAAGGTGAAACCCCATCTCTACTAAAAATACAAAAATTAGCTGGGCGTGGTGATGCGTGCCTGTAGTCTCAGCTACTCGGGAGGCTGAGGAAGGAGAACTGCTTGAATCTGGGAAGGCGGAGGTTGCACTGAGCTGAGATCACACCACTGCACTCTAGCCTGGTGACAGAGCGAGACTCTGTCTCAAAATTAATAATAATAAACAAAATCTATAATCTATTTAAGGTTCTTGACAGAGCCATTGTACCTCCTAGGAAGCATTTTTGAAATGAGGAGGGTTTTTCAGTTGTCACAATGAATCCCAGCCTTCACTGGCATTTGGGGTAGAGGCCAGGGGGCTGGACACCCTGCAATGGGTGGAGAGCCTGCACGGTGAGAAGTGTAGGTGCCCCACATCCCAGTTTCCAACAGACTCGCTGGAATAAATCCACAGAACTATAAATCAGGAGTACTTCAGTACTTAATGATACTGAAAGTTTTTATGGGATGAAAAATAAAGGGTCCAGGGATTCAGGACAAGCTCGTTGTAGAGATGGACGCTGGCTTCTTCATTCTACACATTGTGTCTATTATTGAATATTGTGTCTATGGAGTATTGTGTCTAGTGAGTATTTTATAACCAATCCAACTACAAAGTTAATTGGCTTTAGTACAGAGTTACAATCACTACACAAACAGTAGAACAATGCAAAGGCATTTTAAATCACCTCAGTCAAATAGGAACATTCTTAGGCAAACATTTTTAGTGCAAACACATGAAACATAGAGGTCTTAATAAAGTTTATCAAAAGCATTGTTTTAAAACATTTTATAGTGTTTCCTATATGCTTAACAATTATAGCACCATAACAAGAAATCTACATGGTAAAATGTAAGTATTGAAATTATTTCCTGGAGGGAGGAATCTGCGGTTTTTCGGTCCTTTTCGGACACTGCCCCTGGGATCTTATCATGCAACTTCTCTAGAGACCTATTTCGGTTTCTGTTTCAAAGAGCTGTATTCTTCATTAAGTATCAGAGGTTGCAGTTCACAAGGCATTTATTAAGCACTGGAGACTGAGGGTACACCTTGCCTGGTGGTAGGATCCCAGGGACACTTCATGCCCCCATCCATGTCATAATTTGTTTCACACCATGCTTAAAAAGAAGAAGACCTGGCTATCAGTGGAGAATCTCACACTTCCCATTTTCTCCTCTCAGTCAATCTGTGACCTACGTTGGTAGGCATCTGTATTTCAAATGGAGTGTGTCCCCATTTTCTTTTCATTTTCAAAATAAAGCTAATCTATTATTACTTAATCTCAGGCTTTATTCTAAGGTTCTTCTGTATTATCTGCTCTTCCCTTTTCCTATATTTTTTATATGGAACTATTTCTGGTCTGTTTTTTAAAATTTATTTATTTATTTATTTTTGAGACGGAGTTTCGCCCTTGTCACCCAGGCTGGAGAACAATGCCGCGATCTTGGCTCACTGCAACCTCCGCCTCCTGGGTTCAAGAGATTCTCCTGCCTCAGCCTCCCAAGTAGCTGGGATTACAGGCACCCGCCACCATGCATGGCTAATTTTCATATTTTTAGTAGAGACAGGGTTTCACCGTGTTGGCGAGGCTGGTCTTGAATTCCTGGCCTCAGGCGATCCACCTGCCTTGGCCTCCCAAAGTGCTGGGATTACAGGTGTGAGGCACCGCACCCAGCCTTTTTTTAAAAAAAATTTTAAACCCAGTTTTACTCTTTACACGTAGGAAGAAGTTTCTGACTTCATCACAGATGTTAGTGCCCTAGCTGCAGACCACCTGGCAAGCAGGACCTGAGCAGTGACATGCTGAAGGACATATCACTTGATTATAAGTTCATTCTTTTATTTAGCCTGTATATTGAAACTTTTAAAGTGGTATATGCACATACGTTTTATCACCTATGAATTTAAGTCAGGAAAGGAGCATTAAAATAATTTGCCAAAATAAGGAGGTGTAGGTTCTTGTACAGTTGAGAGTTATTGTCTATTTCAACACATGTATCTCTTTTTTAAAAATTTATTTTATGTTTATTTCAATAGTTTTTGAGGAACAGGTGGTTTGGGGTTACATGGGTAAGTTCTTTAGTGATTTCTGAGGTGTTGGTTCACCCGTCACCTGTGTAGTATACACTGTACCCAGTGTGTAATCTTTTATCCTTCATCCCCTCCCAGGCTTCCCCCCGAGTCCCCAAAGTCCATTATATCATTCTTATGCCTTTGCACCCTCAGAGCTGAGCTCCCACTTAAAAGTGAGAACATACAATACTTGGTTTTCCCTTCTTGAGTTACTTCACTTAGAATAATGGTCTCCAACTCTATCCAGGTTGCTGTGAATGCCATTATTTCATTCATTTTTTAAGGCTGAGTAGTATTCCATGGTGTATATATACCGCATTTTCTTTCTCTACTCCTTGGTTGATGAACATTTAGGCTGGTTCCATATTTTTGCAATTGTGAGTTGTACTGCTATAGGTGCGTGTGCAAGTGTCTTTTTCATATAATGACTTATTTTCTGCTGAGTAGATACCAAGTAGTGGGGTGGCTGGATCAAATAGTAGTTCTACTTTTAGTTCTTTAAGGAATCTCCACACTGTTTTACATGGTGGTTGTACTAGTTTACATTCCTACAAGCAGTGTAGAAGTGTTCCCTTTTCACCATATCCATGCCAACGTCTATTATTTTTGATGTTTTGATTCTGGCCATTTGTGCAGGAGTGAGGTGCTATTGCACTGCGGTTTTAATTTGCATTTCCTGATCATTAGTGACGTTGAGCATTTTCTCCTATGTTTGTTGGCCATTTGTGTATCTTCTTTTCAAAATTTTCTATTCATGTCCTTAGCCCACTTTTTGATGGGATTATTTTTTTTTTTTTTTTGCTGATTTGTTTGAGTTCCTTGTACATTCTGGATAGTAGTACTTAGTCAGATGCATAGTTTGCAAATATTTTCTCCCACTTTGACAACACATGCATCTCTTGATTTCCATTTCTTTTCAAGAAAATAGTGACTTGCTTATGAAAGGCATGTACCCATCATAAACCGAGCTGGAACTCTCAGCGGGGTCTTTATCCTCCCTGCCCTGGTTCTTGACACTCCCCTCCCTGCTGTGGCTGTAAAGCTTCAGGTCCAGGGAGCAACCAGTGTGTCTCTTATGCCAATTTCTCTTATGTGACTCTTTCAGCAATTTAACCTTTATTTTTCTATTTTCTTAAAGCATTAAGTGGAGACCTATAAACATTACTTCATGGATAGTTGCAAAGATTAAATGAATTTATGTTGAAAAGTTGTTTAAAACAGCCTGGCTGGTGACCAGAACTGTGTAAGTATGACCAATTGTTTCTGTTTGGTCCATTGGTCTACTTATTCGGTCTCCAAATCCATGTGGGGTATAGTCATCAGAATTACTAAGACTTTATAATAAGTTGCCATCTAGTTAGACAGAAATGTTCCTCTTCATGATTGTCTTGGTTAGTCTTGGTGTTTTAATGCTTTCACAATATTTGCTCCTACCTATTTTACTAATTAATATATGCACAAACTCACAACTCACACAGTACAGGTCACATCAAATATCATCTTCATCCTTCCCACCCTATTTCCCCAAAGGTTATGACATGCACCTGTTGAGTATACATGTTCTCCGGGTCTCTTTCTGTCTCTCTCTATATATTATATGTATATATCTATATACATATATAGAGATATAGCTATCTCTATATATATACAGATTGATTGATCGATCGATAGATAGATAGGTATTTTAGAGACGGAGTTTCACTCTTGTTGCCCAGGGTGGAGTGCAGTGGCACAATTTCAGCTGACTGCAAGCTCCTCCTCCCAGATTCAAGCAATTCTCCTGCCTCAGCCTCCCGAGTAGCTGGGATTACAGGCACCTATCACCAGGCCCAGCTAATTTTTTGTATTTTTAGTAGAGATGGGGTTTCATATTTATGTTAAAAGAACTCACGTTTAAATAAATTAAGTAACAGCAAGTTTTTCCAGACAGGAATACCAATTTCTCCTTAGGGTCTTTAATGCCAAGGAGGTAAAACTAATGGATGTGAGGAGATTTTTAGCTAAGAAATGAAAAGTTTTATTCCGGATCTTGGCCTTTACACTTTGCAGTTATTTTGCTGAAGTTCATTCATGTATTAATCGCGATGAGTACTGACACCCTATTTTGTGTAAAGGTAAGTATGGAAAAGTACCCGTCCTTCAGTCTTCTGGGCTGCTGGGCACGGCCGATACGTAAGCGAATAACTAATGTATAAAACGCTAAGTGTAATCACAGACATAGGTCCAGGGGCTGCGGAACAGGAATGGGAGCCACGGAGAGGAGCAAAGGAGACGACAGGAGGAAGCGCAGGCTTGGAAAATCCTTGGTAGAGAGCACAGATTTAGAGGAGAAGGCGGACCAGGAGTTCCCCCACTAAAGGGCATCCTAGACAGAAGGAAGGAGACAAAGGCAGACCAGAGGACCATGGAAGGCCATGACGGTGCCTGAAAGCAGCCATGATCCCAGCGTCACAGACCAGAGTCAGGGCTGTCAGAGAGGCCACCCCGGGCACGAAGGAACACGCTTGCCACACAGGGCAACTTTACATTTAAATTCTTTCTTTTGGGCAATTAAGGGACCACAGAGGACATGAGGCTGAGGTGCAGCTACTCCAAGGTCTCTGCACCTGCAGATATGGGCCTGAGATGGCAGCAAAACGGGGAGCAGGAGGACTCACAGAAGGGCGGATGAACCCTGGATTCTGCACGGTCATCATGTCTCACTGTTGCTGGCAGGGCCTGCGTGAACGTGTGGGTCCCCCGGCTCTCTCTGTGCCAGACAACCATACCTGTGGGAAAAGCTGTCACTTACCACTCTGCAGACCACATTAAGTGCGGGCCTGTGGCTTCTGGCAGTTACTTTCCTTCATGTTGCTCTGATGGAACCACCAGGGACATCAAGCCCAAGCCCTTGGGTTCATTAGCATGGTGCTGGGACAAGTCCCCCAAGCAAGCAGGCACAGGTTCCAGGCTATTTTTATTTACGTCTGACTCAGCATAGCCTAATAACCCTCAGTGTGCAATGAAAAACATTACACTTGCATGCAAGAGCCTATTGACGTCCCATAATATCAGGGTAGGCGGCTACCTGCTGTCTTCCAATGCTTACCATAGGGCTGGAAGAATGATACTGGAAATAGTGACCCAACTCTGTGATATAAGCCTCTCAGCAGGGAGATCTGTGCAATCCATGTATTACAAATGCACAATCAGGGAGCTTTCTCATGACAAAAAGGAATCAAATCCTGCCTGTTATTGAGAAGTCCTCCTTTAGGTGGGCAGCAAAGCGCAGGCAGCTTTGCAAACCAGCAGCATGCTGTTAGCACGGTCTGGAGGGCCACACCTCTGGATAGGATGTTTGTCATGATACAAACATATAAACTAACACCATTGATAAGCAATTGATTCTCCAAAGAAGAGCCCTTCTCATGAAAATCCTGAAATAATATATGGAATTTAAGGGGAATGAACAGAACTGCAGGCGGATATAAGCCCTTCCATCTTGCCAGTTTTCCCTTATGTAATAATTTCCTTCTATTGACATAAGGAATAATGTTTTATAGCCTACTGCTTTTCCTCCCCAAGCCTCACTGCACTGTTGCAATGCCAGGAAACAGACTCTAATCAGTACACTCTGCCCTCTGGTGTCCACACTCAAAAAGCACATCGCCCTGTGTTTTTCCCTCCAGCACTAGCATGCGTACCAGGCACGTGGATGAAAATTATTAGCTACTAAGGGGATTGTATTTGTTTGCTTAAAACTGTTGATTTTTCTGTTTTCAAGGGATTGAGATTTTAGACTAATTTAACTAGCTGCATTTTTCCCTTGCAACACACTGGGAAGTTGAAGAAAGAAGAAAGCCCCCTCTCTTTTCCCCAGCAGTAAGACAGCGGTGTCCTCTTTTACTCTCATTTGAAGACATCCTAGAACATAACTTGTGTGAAGGCTTAGTATAAAATATGGGCACAAACAGGATCCAACATAATAAAATGGTTTTAGCAGAAGAACATGATATCTGGCATTTGTTTCAAATCATAGTGGTAGTGAAACAGATGAAATGAGATTGCCGAAGCCTTGATAATTATACAGCTGGGTCATGGGTATAACCGGCTCATTGCATAATTCCCTCCACTTTTCCATATGTTTGGAAATTTTCAGGAATCAAGTTCTTCCCTATCTTAGTCTGATGCAGACTGAGCTACTGTCTGAAGGATAAAGATGTGACATTCTAACATGTGAACCAGGGCAGTGGAAGGAATACGGCTTTAGAAATCAGAAACACGTGAATTCTCACGCCGCTTCGCACTCTCGCTGACTGCGAGGCCTTGGGAGGGTCACTCCATCTCTCTTCATCTAAGCTAGTTTCCATATTTGTAAAATGAGAATAATGAAACCTCCCACACAAGGTTATTCTGGGGATAAAGAAAGAGAAAATGCCTGGCACACAGAAGCCAAATGACGTAGCTTCCCTTTCTCCTTTTTCCAGCAGCCCTCAGATATATAAATCCCAATGGTCAAAAAAATACAACCAGTATGAATAACTCACTAGGTGTAACCCTGGCAAACCCTGATTGAGACGTTTTATTTGCTCTATTTCAGTCTCTCATGGTGAAATTCATCATAACATCATTCCACCTTTATCAGCAAAAAAATAAAATAACATAGCATGCATGCACATATATGATAAGCTACTATTTTATACTATATGTTGTCTTGATTGGTTTTATATTCAAGGGTTCCTGTTCAGTAACACTGATGTATCTCAGGCCTCTATTATTTCAAAGAGGATAGATTAAAGGCAATATGAAAGAACAGCTATCAATGCCATACTATCTTTATATAATACAGTTCATCTGGCAATTTCCAGAGTTTGGCCCATGGGTAATTCACTTCTTGGGAATGGTTTGAATGAACACTACAAATGCAGTTTCCCATACCTTCAATTAACCAAACGATTTGAAGAATTATCTGTGCTGCTAATTTAAATTTTCTGTTAAACTAAGCATTAAACAGAGGGCCGTCTTTGTTTAAAACGGATCTTAATAAAGGAAACTGACTTGGCTATTTTCCTTAAGAATTTTGCATGACCTCATTAATTAATTATGTCATTCAGGAAAAAAAATCTTAGAGAAGCAAATATAGAAGTTGACGGAAAATTTGACAGCATATATATTAGAGGCAAGCCTTTTGCCTATTAGCATGTCATCTAAGTGATCACATAAAACACTTAAAATTTGTCAGGACCTTTTAAAAATGAACAAAAATTTCCTAAAATAATAGAGGTATCACAACTATCTTCTGAGAAATAAATGCATTTATTTGTCTCACTTTATAAAGGAGAAAATCAAACCGAGGCTTAAGGTTTTCTTCCATATAATTAATTTGTGACCGAGCCAGGATGCAGAGCCAGGTGGTCTGACTAAGAAGTTCTTTCTGCCACTCACACCCCGCCAATCTGTACACAGTGAACGGCACAGTCCACAATTACCTGATACCTCGGTATGGGGCTCTAGGGAAACTGTCTTCTCTTTTGCTGCCTTACCTAAATTCCTGATAACCACTCATTGCATATGAGAAACATTGTTTTGTGACGGAGTCTCGCTCTGTCGCCCAGGCTGGAGTGCAGTGGTGCTATCTCGGCTCACTGCAAGCTCCGTCTCCCGGGTTCCCTCCATTCTCCTGCCTCAGCCTCCCAAGTAGCTGGGACTACAGGCACCCGCCACCACGCCTGGCTAATTTTTCATATTTTTAGTAGAGACGGGGTTTCACTGTGTTAGCCAAGATGGCCTGAAATCTCCTGACCTCGTGATCCACCCACCTCGGCCTCCCAAAGCGCTGGGAATACAGACGTGAGCCACTGCGTACGGCCCCATGTTTTTTTTTTTTTTTTAAGTTGCCCAAATAATTGGGCATTTTGTAAAGCTACGTCTAAGAAGATGCCACTTGAAGGAGGAATAAACACTGACTTGATTAATTCAACTAACTCTATCAGACACAGGAACACTGATTTGTTATTAAATGAAGTATCATTAAAAGAAAATAAATAACCAATGGTCCATGACAACCTAGCTCTCAGTCAGGTTTAAATTTTTGAAAAAACAAAATACTGTGCTTAATTCCAAATAAGAATAAAACATATAAATAATGGGCCAAAGACTTTTAAAACTATAATTTGAACACTCTCAAAAATTATACTTTATTTTCAGACTCTGGAGTCCAGAGTTTTACTCTTAAAAAGTAGCCACTAGAGCATGCTTGTATCAAAACATCTTATGTACCCCCCCCAAAAAAAAAACTTTAATAAAAAGAAAAATAGCCACCAGAACACACTCTTCATTGAATTAGTCCTCTTAATTGATTTTTCGACTTTTATATTTTATTTCCAAGTCGATATATTTTAAAAATAATGATTACGCAGGCTTTCCATCCAGAGTATGGAAATCATCTAGAATTTGGTTTTAGGGGACTCTCTCTTGACCCAGCCGTGCCCTTCACTATTTTACAGTCCAATTATCTTCCTCCCACGGGGCCTGGAGCCCTGTGCATTACTTATGGCACAGGCTCTTAGATGTGTGGCATTGACATCTTTGTGGCTGGGTTTTTATCTGTCTCATAAAAGAGGTGTGTGCATGCCTGTGTCTGTGTCTGTGTGCATTTGTGTAAGTGCATGGGAGATCAAACCTCAATGTAATCTGACAGTTCTCATAGGTTAATTTCCAATCATCAGACTTTAAAGCTGTGAATTAAGCCCCTGGTGGCCCAATTTACTCAATTTCCAACAGTCAACATCTAGTCTCCAAGTGCCCTTCAGACCTAAGACCCACCCGGCGCCGAGGCTGATCCTGTGGGCACCTATCTGTGGGCTTAGCGGCATCTCTGCTTCTGGCCTTTATTCCCCCACCTGACACTCAGCAGCTGCTGTCTGGGAAGGGGAGGGCCTGTGCAGCAGCCGGGAAGAAACCCCACACTCGTCCCCCTGTGCTCCGTGCCTTGGGTTCGTGTTAATCCGACTTTGGTCACCTCAGCCTCACTCACACCTGTGCTCCTGCCAAAGCCACCCTCCCTGCAGACACCAGCTGTCCTCCAATGCCGAGGCCACTGGGCCCTTTCCCAATTCAGGTTACTTGTCTGCTATGAGCCTGCCTTTTTTGCTTTCTTAGAGGTAGCTTTCCCCTGGATTCTGACAGCATCTTCTTCCCATCCTTTTTTCCAGGCCTTCCCTGAGGCCAGAAGCCTGTAAACATGGGAGTCACCCAGCTTGTTCTCCAGCCCTCTCCTCTTATTACACTGCCCATTGATTCTGGGTAATCTCTCAATTCTTATTGCTCCAAGAATCAACAATAGAATAATAACATCAAAATACAAACACCTCCACCACAGGATCGCTGTGTCAAGCCAATGCCTCCTCCCACAGTAGCCTGTGTTCAGCACAAATGTTGACACCCCTAAGGGTGTCCTGGAGCTGCCCTTTCCCTGCTAACCTCTCCTTTCCCATCTAAGCCATCGCCAAATTCTGTTCATTTCATTCAACTTCAAACAAATCTCTTGCCAGGCACGGTGGCTTGTGCCTGTAATCCCAGTACTTTGGGAGACCGAGGTGGGAGGATTGCTTGAGCCTAGGAGTTTGAGACCAGGCTGGGCAACACAGGAAGACTCAATCTTTATTTAAAAAAAAAAAAAAAAAAAAAAAGAGTGGGCGTGGTGGCATGGACTTGACAAGGCTGAGGCAGGAAGATCGCTTGAGCCCAGGAGTTCGAGGTTGCAGTGAGCTATGATCATACCACTACACTGCAGCCTGGGTGACAGAGCCAGACCCCACTGCAACCAACAAAACAAACAAACAACAAAAACTCTTACACTGCTCTCCTTCTTTCCAGCAACATTACTGCTTTTTAGAAAATACTGAAATGGAAGCAGAAAAACAGAAATACACCCAGTGGCACACCCAGAGGTCACGTCTGCATGTATTTTTTTGTCATTTCTTCCAATTACTGTTCCACTTCATTGTTTTTGTGGGGAGATCATCATAGTCAAGATCTTGCCTTGCTTGGCCGGGCGCGGTGGCTCACGCCTGTAATCCCAGCACTTTGGGAGGCCGAGGCGGGTGGATCACGACGTCAGGAGATCGAGATCACGGTGAAACCCCGTCTCTACTAAAAATACAAAAAATTAGCTGGGCGCGGTGGCGGGTGCCTGTAGTCCCAGCTACTCGGGAGGCTGAGGCAGGAGAATGGCGTGAACCTGGGAGGCGGAGCTTGCAGTGAGCCGAGATCGCGCCACTGCACTCCAGCCTGGGCAACAGCGAGACTCCGTCTCAAAAAAAAAAAAAAAAAAAAAAAAAAGATCTTGCCTTGCTCTTCAAGGTCTCTTGGTCTGTGCTCCTCAGACATCCCCCCTCCCTCAATCAAACCCCTCTAGTCCAGTGTCTAGGATGAAATAAACAATGGCAGCCTTGCAATGAGTCTCATGTGTCTGCTTCCAATTTTCCAATGACTCCCTATGACCTTAAAAAAACTCATCTGAGGCCTGAGCCCCTGCAAAAGCCCCATAGTGCCCTGCCCATCTCCAAGGGTCATTCTGAATGGCTTTGCCCCACATGCACGAGTCTCCAGGCCCACTTACCTCCTTGAATATTCTGAGCTCTCCCTGCTGCTGCTGCTTCTCTGATAACCATGGGGTTGTTGCCTCCACCCGAGATAGCTTTCTCCTCCTTCTCAAGGTTATCTCCCATTAACTCTTCAAGACTCATCATAATCTTCAAGTCTCCCAGAAAACTCTCCCTGACACCCTTGAAACTGAATGAAGTGTCCCTCCTCTCGCTCCCAGGGGCTCCACTGCATTTTCTCAGATAATAAGGTAAGGTGATGTGTTTGACTTGAAGGCAAGGACTGCTTTATTTACGGAGTACCATGTATTGAAGCCCTAGTACTTGTGAAATCATTAACATATAGGTTTAAAAAAACTAATCTTTGTGTAAGGTGTAAGGAAGGGATCCAGTTTCAGCTTTCTACATATGGCTAGCCAGTTTTCTCAGCACCATTTATTAAATAGGGAATCCTTTCCCCATTTCTTGTTTTTCTCAGGTTTGTCAAAGATCAGATAGTTGTAGATATGTGGCATCATTTCTGAGGGCTCTGTTCTGTTCCATTGATCTATGTCTCTGTTGTGGTACCAGTACCATGCTGTTTTGGTTACTGTACAAAAATTAATTCAAGATGGATTAAAGACTTAAATGTTAGACCTAAAACCACTAAAATCCTACAAGAAAACCTAGGCAATACCATTCAGGACATAGGCGTGGGCAAGGACTTCATGTCTAAAACACCAAAAGCAATGGCAACAAAAGCCAAAATTGACAAATGGGATCTAATTAAACTAAAGAGCTTCTGCACAGCAAAAGAAACTACCATCAGAGTGAACAGGCAACCTAGAGAATGGGAGAAAATTTTTGCAACCTACTCATCTGACAAAGGGCTAATATCCAGAATCTACAATGAACTCAAACAAATTTACAAGAAAAAAACAAACCATCCCATCAAAAAGTGGGCAAAGGACATGAACAGACACTTCTCAAAAGAAGACATTTATGCAGCCAAAAAACACATGAAGAAATGCTCATCATCACTGGCCATCAGAGAAATGCAAATCAAAACCACAGTTAGATACCATCTCACACCAGTTAGAATGGCCATCATTAAAAAATCAGGAAACAACAGGTGCTGGAGAGGATGTGGAGAAATAGGAACACTTTTACACTGTTGGTGGGACTGTAAACTGGGTCTCAGGATCTAGAATAAATACCTTTGACCACCATCCCTTATGGGAATATCCAAGGATATAATCATGTTATAAAGATTGCGGCACTATTCACAATAGCAAAGAGTTGGAACCAACCCAAATGTCCAACAAGGATAGACTGGATTAAGAAAATGTGGCACATATACACCATGGAATACTATGCAGCCATAAAAAATGATGAGTTTGTGTCCTTTGTAGGGACATGGATGAAACTGGAAAACATCATTCTTAGTAAACTATCGCAAGGACAAAAAACCAAACACCGCATGTTCTCACTCATAGGTGGGAATTGAACAGTGAGAACTCATGGACACAGGAAGGGGAACATCACACTCCGGGGACTGTTGTGGGGTGGGGGGAGGGGGGAGGGACAGCATTAGGAGATATACCTAATGCTAAATGACAAGTTAATGGGTACAGGAAATCAACATGGCACATGGATACATATGTAACAAACCTGCACATTGTGCACATGTACCCTAAAACCTAAATTATAATAAAAAAAAACTAAAAAAAAAAAAAACTAATCAACATGTCTTCCTATTAATTACTTGGATATAAATTTCTTACCATGTGCCTTCAGCCCTGTGCTGCCCAATATGGTAGCCACTAGCCCCATGTGGCTGGCTATTTAAATTTAAAATAGATGAAGATTAAATAAAATTTAAAATTGAGTTCCTCAATCTCACAGGTCTCATTCCAAGCACTCAACAGCCATAGGGGGCAAGCAGCTACTGGATTGGATGGTACAGAAAGAGAGCCTTTCTGTCACCAGAGAGTGCTATCCAACTGCACTATTCTAGACTCTTCATGGGACAGACCCAGCTCATTTATTTGCTCACATGCCTGTTTCTCCCCAGACTGACACTCAAAAGCATTTCTGTATCCCATGGTGTCAGCCTTGCATCAGGCCATGGTTGGTATTGAGTAAAAGTTTGTTACAGATGAATGAATAAAATCTTTATTGCACAATTTCCACTAGGAATTATCTGCCCTATTCAGGAAGGTGACCTTGCCTTTCTACACGAGACTCTCACTTTCTTCGCTCCTACTCTTGTCTCTGCCAAACTCTAGCACCCTTGAAGGTCCTGCTGAGGAACCCCTTCCCACACGGCCCTCCCCCCTCTTAAGCTCCATCACCCACTCCATTCGCAATGGCAGTTTCCCACATGAATGCCTGCAGGGCTGACCACTGCATGCCCCTCGGCTGGGTGGGTGTTCTTCGTGGTATAGAGCACATGCGTGTTAACCTGGCTCCAGGGCACAACAGCAGAGGGCCTTGTTCAGCAGGGACAAGTCCATTTAACTGCACTGTAAAAAAATCTGAGGCTAGGCACAGTGACTCACGCCTGTAATCCCAACACTTTGGGAGGCCGAGGCAGGTAGATCGCCTGAGGTCAGGAGTTCAAGACCAGCCTGGCCAACATGGTGAAACCCCATCTCTACTAAGAATACAAAAATTAGCCGGGCATGCTGGTGTGTGCCTATAGTCCCAGCTACTGAGGAGGCTGAGGCAGGAGAATCACTTGAACCCTGGAGGCAGAGATTACAGTGAGCTGAGATTGTATCACTGCACTCCAGCCTGGGTAACAGAGAGAGACTCTGTCCCAAATTAAAAAAAAAAAAAAAAATCTGAACCTAGCAGTGGCTGATATTTCAGTAGTCACAGAAGTGTGAAGGTGAGGCTTAGAAGAATGTGAGGGTCTCCCACAGGAAAAATTAGGGGTGTTCTGGGACTGCTTAAGGCCAGTGGGATACCAAGGCAGCTTCTGAGGTGGATAAGACAACTCACCTCCTGAAGCCCTCATGCAGGCCAGTCAGAAGACATCCTTGGCCCCCAGGAACTTGCCCCACTCCCTGAGCAAAAACCCAGTCCCTGAGCAAAACCTGAGTCCTACTCAGGGCCTCTATGCCACTGATGTCCGTGGAGCACAGGACTCAAGCTTCTCCAAGGCGCTCTAGGGGCTGGGTGACAGGCAGGTGTATTTATGCCATTGGCCTGGTCCTAATTTGTGCCTTTTGCCATTATGCCTCGAGGGACAATTTGCTTACAAATTCTGCTCTGGGGGGCGGGGGTACTAGGGCCATGGTGTAACTGCTTACCTAGTGGTATTCAGTAGGGCCTGGCCTGTGCACCCTGTCAGTGAGGACAGCAAAGAGGACAGAGAGCTCCATTTCACCGCTGGTTGCGTTTTCCTTGGGCCCTTCCTGTTTTGTTCTTACTGGGGGGAATGTTGGAATGGAATGTGGGTACTCGGGCTGTATTGTTTTCACTCTGTATGGCAGCCAGTGATGGGAGGTGTACCCATTTGCTCCCAGGGCCCTCACAGCCTTGCCCCTTCTTCCGGTCTATTTCATCTCTGCCTTGTTGGAGCTGGTTTAAGTGGCAGTGATGTCTGCCCTTGCAGTTGCTGCTCATCACAAGCAGCTATGATTGCAGGTAAGATAGTGAGGATGCTGAGGGTGGTGTGTCATGATAGTGCTATGAGAATTCAGATGCAGGAACAGTCACCCATTTAGGGAGTTGAGAGAGGCAGATGAGGTTGCTGCTTTGGAGGTGACAGCATTAGAATGGGACCTGAAAGGAGGGGTGGATTTTGAGAGGAAGCTCTTGTAAGGAAAAGGCATTTGAGGAGGAGATGCTGCAAGGTCTGCAGAACCACTTTGTCCTAATGGAGCTTCCCTCCCTGGCCAGTCCTGTTCCTGTCTGTGCAATGGGCTTGCGGTGCAGGCCCTGACAACGCAACTGACTCCAAGTGGCTGGGCCATGTGACCAGTGCTGGATCGACCAGAAACCCTGAATGAGATTTCACATGTAGACCCTGGGAGACAGCATGCCTCTGTCTTCCTCTCTCATTAGGAACTGTAAAACTTCATGAGCTTAGAGCAGAAACTACCTTTGTTATCTGCTTGAGATTAACACCCACAGAGGAAAGTAAATCTGAGAGTCAGGGAGACAGATAGAAGAGTTTTGGGAATATCATGTCAGCACCATGTCCCAGATATGACTGAAGTCCCACAGTCTCTGGTCTTCAGTTCTAAACAACAATAGGTTATTTTAGTAGAGGTAGTGGTTTGCTATACAATTTGTGCCTTTTTTTTCTCTGTAGGTCATTTTGGAATGTGTCTATCACTGAGAGCTGAAAGAAAACTGACCAAGACAAGTTCAATGGCCATGAAATGAACCACGAGCAAATGTCCAGAGGTGGGAAGACATGGGGTGGATTCAGGGCACTTGACGCGGCCCAGCTTGCTGATGTGCAAAGGTCCCCCTGGAGACTCACAGAAGAGTGTAGCAGGGAAGAGCTGTGGTCAGACGGCAGGACGGGCCAGTGCAATGGCTGTGAGGGCCCCAACAATCAAGACCAGGAGGCACTGCTGTGTGGTGAGCACACTGTCAGCCTGAACGGGGAGCGGGACAGAGGTGTATGGGGGTACAGGGTGGATGAGTGTCCCCTCCCTGCAGTGGGGCTCTGTCTGTCCTGCCATTGAACAACTCGGTGGGTTTTCCCCACTCTGATCAGCCCAGGACCCTGCCTGCTAGGTGGGTTGCAATAGCTCCTGGACCCTTTTCTTCTGCAACCAAGTATCTCTTCCTGGGCTTTGCATTTGCTCTAGGGCTTTTCTCATTCTTGGATGCTCTAGCTGTGGTCTGTCCCTGGAGGCCTCCTGAGACTCATGAGTATCAGCTCCTGACATGATTTTCCTTCACTGTCTTTTTTATTAGGGTTTCCTGCAGACTCTCATGCAGCATCAGGGCCAAACAGCACCTTTCTGTAGTCGCCCTGGAGAGGCAGCATCTGGGGTGATCGGCCTCAATGATTACACATCCACTGTGAGTCCTTTACCCTCTGCGTCACCATTTTTGACCCATGAATCACTCCCAGCCCTTTGACTTATTTTCCCAATGCATAGACAGCTTAACTTAGCTTCGGTCTGTAGACCAATGCACTTCCTTGATGCTCCATTCCGCAGTTCTCATTCCTCAAACTCAGGGGTCTGCAGGACTATGTCCCATGGACCAAATCTGACCTGCTGCCTACTTTTGTCGGTGAAGTTTTGTTGGAACACAACCACGCCTCTCGGTGAAGTTTTACCGGAACACAACCACGCCTCTTACTTTACTTGCTGTCTATGGTAGCTTTCGTGCTACAACCATAGAGTTGAGTCATTGTGACGGAGACCGTATGCCCCACCAAGCCAAAATAGTCACTGTCTGCTCTTCCCAGGAAATGGTGGTCAGCCCCAGAACAGACCACTGCTTTGCCAGTCAGTTCTATCTATGTCACTGCTAGTTTTATTGATGATTTCCTATTACACAAAGCAGAGAGGTGCATTTTAGAAATCATCCAAAGAAACATATCTTTCACCAATTCTGCCTCTACCCCAAACATGTATCTGATGTATGCTCTGCCTCAAGGACTAGGAATTCCAAATGAATAATAGGCACCCTTGCCTTTAAAGAGCTCTGGCCTGGTAGAAATGCAGATATGCAAAGAAATCATTTCAAGGAGTCCACCCATTGTGTCAGACTTCTTGCATGGGGAGGTGCTCTAGAAACAAGAGGCAGGACACCTCCTACCCCCAGCTCCAAAACTCACTTCACAGAGAATGTGGCCTTTGGGCTGCTCTTCAAGCATGATTAGGTGTTTCCCAGAAATAGAAAGGAGCAGGGGGCAGTGAATAACTGTATGCCAGGCATGGAGATGAGAGAGAGCCTGGTATGTTGGAGAAAAGGCCCAGGGATTCTGGAAAGAGGCTGTAGAGGAAGTACCTGGACCTCTAAGCCACCTTGATGCACGCTGGGCCATGAGGCCCAGCTGAACGTAGAAATGGGTCATTTTGGAAAGCAACCTTGTGGCAGCAGAAAGTCCCCTGAGGTGTGCGCTTAGTCACTTGACAAACTGGACAAAAACAGCAGCAAAAGGCAAGGGTGCTTTTAGTGGCTTGTGACATTTTACATTTCTTTCTTTCCCAACTAAGCTCTTCCCTTTTATTGTTCATCCCCAAACGTGAATTTTATCCACTGCCTGGGAACTAACTAGAAACCCCGAGAGGCAGGTAGCTGTTGCTTTGTGAAAGGACACATCTTAAAAATAACCTCATTTCTTTTAAATTGGACACAGTATGAAATGAGGGAAATGAGGTGTCTGGGAAGGAAATAATGAATAATGGAGAAATGTCAGCAGCATTGTGGGTGCCTTTTGAGAATGCAGTTGCAGAGTTTTCCTTCTTCATCTTCTTCTTCGTTTTTGGCCTTGGGAATTTATTATTTATGCCCTCATTGCCCATTCCTGACTGTTTGTTAGGTGAACTAATGAGTAAACAGCATCACAAGCAGAGCCTGGCAGCACACATTCTATGCCACACCACACAACAGGCACAGGTGGCATCCTGGAGACCCCTGAGGATGAGCTGCAGCTTCTGCCTTCCAGAAGCTCAGATTCCAGCAGAGAAGAAAGAGGAGAGACAGACGGTCTCTGCCGAGATGTGCTAAGCACTTCCAGCCTGCACCCAGGGGTTCTGGGAGCATGCCAGAGTGACATTGAACCTAGACTGGGTGATTAGGGTGACTCTCAGGAAAAGGGGCCATAAAATGAAGTTCCCTCCTCTAAAAGATTCTACCAAATTCGCAGAGCCAAAATTGTACCCCAACAAGCAAGGGAAGAGGGGCAAAGTGTTGTTGAACAAAGAAATATTCATAGCCAGGCATCTGCAGCACTAAAACATTCTGATGGGAACTCTAGTTAGGGGCTGGCCATTGCTAGCATTGGAACAAAAATAACATTTGGCCAGGACCATGGAGAGTGGCGTGGGCGGTGCTGGTGGAGGGGAGGTAAACAGTCTCCCTGCAGCCCTAAGACCTTTGGCTCGCCATTGGGTCTCACTTCGGTCAGTGCACCTGTATTTCACCACCACAGCAAGCCAAGACCAGAGGTGGCATCTGGCACTACCCTGGCCACCCCTCCGAATATAGATTTGGAATAGACAGGTTAGAACTGGCTTGCTGAGAGCCTCCATCCCCTACATGAGGACTGAGGTCACTTGATCCCAGCCTAGTGAGTAGTGAGCTGTGAGTAAAACCGGCTCAGACCGTCAGTCGAGTGCCCACCGCCGTTACTGGGTCTCCAGGTTACACCCATTGCACATCTGCTCCTGGGAAGTGAACGGTCAACAGGCAAACCTATGGCTCTGCTTCCCAGGATCCCAGACCCCACACTTAGGGGCAAAGGGAGAAGTAACGAGGCCCACTAACGATACCAACACTGGTTCTAACCATCAGTATGGTGTCACTTGATACTTTCATAGAGTCTAGACACCTCCATGTCATGACAACAAGAATACACTTAGGTTTTCTATATACAATCTGACAGCTATCTACCTTTATTTCATTTTCTAATTTCCCCAACACTCACGTCTGCAATCTGTTTTGGACAGGAACAAAGAAGTAAGAATTATAAGTAAAACCATGCTTCCTCTGTCAACATGGCCCTGCCAGAGGCTTGCTTATCTGCACACAGAACAGTGTGGGATGTGTGTTCCTGGTTTCACTGCCAGGCAGTTAGCTGAGCCTTGCTTCCAGATCAACATGGCATCCAGAATCTCACAACAGAACCAATTAGAAATCCTTGGAAAATGAAGGGAGGCACCTACAGAAAGAATGGTTAGACGCCCCTGCATCCACAGCCTTTTGCTGCCATTGCTTGGAGCCAAATAGTGGTAACTCATTTGTGGACATCTATTACCTGTTTAAAGAGTAATAATAATCAATAACTGATCCACTGTGCAGATTAGGTGAGTCAAAGTTATAAAAGATCCATGATCAAAGCAATAAAGATCAAGGTCCAATGAATGGACATCCATTTCCTGTTTAAAGAGCAATAATGATCAACTACTTGATCCACTGTGCAGAGTTGGTGAGTCAAAGTTAGTGACAAACATATTGTTCCCTGAAATTCCAACAGGACAGGCAGAAACCCTCCAAAACAGTCTAAAATAACCAAAAAATTAGATGCTTAAAGAAAAAAGTCAGGACGTCAGTGTGATAAGTCAAATTGTGTTTCCCCCAAAAAAGATGCTGTCCTGACCCCTGGTACTCCAGAATGTGACCTTATTTGGAAGTACGGTTCTTGCAGGTGTAATTAGTTAAAGTGAGGTCATACTGGAATAGGATGGTCCCATAATCCAATATGGCTGATGTCCTTCTAAGGAGGGAAGAAGCTTACAGGGAAAAGGTAACCATGAGAAGATGATGGGAAGAGATTAGAGTGATGCTGCTACCAGCCAAAGGCCTGGGGCTACCAGAAGCTGGAAGGGACAAGGAAGGATCTCCCCTATAGGTTTCAAGGGGAGCACGGCCCTGCTGACACCCTGATTTTGACCTTCCAGCCTCCATAACAGTGATACAATAAACCTGTGAGACAACAAACCATTGGCTTGTGATATTTTATCACAGCAGCCTTGGAAAAATAATACAGTGAGAGAGAGCCAGACTTATTATTAACCCAGATATGATGTAAAGTAACCAGAATAGTCACGAGTCAGGAATGAAGATCTGCTTTCCTGCTGAGTGGGGTGTGGCACAGAGTATCTGCTCCCAAAATATGTTACCATGACAAACTGACACAGGTAAGTGAGAAATCTTGCCATAAATACATCTACTTAATGTTCTGATATTCACTGTGAAACTCTCATTTAAAGCCAGTAAAGACAACCTTTAAGAAGTCAATTTTTCCCAAATTTTTGACTGTGAAATCCTTTCTGTACAAGTCGAGATTTTAAAAGGACAACTTGGAAAATGCCCCTCCAGTTTCCTCTAAGCTCTGCATTAACTAGGACTCAATCTTATTTCAAAGGAACTGTAAAGCGGACAGCTAAATATATGTACACATTACTGATTTTAAAGAATTGGATTAAATTAGGTTCTCCATAATTGTATTTTTAGGTGAAATTTTATATTCCACTAGTCAACAAATTTTATTTGAAGTCTATGAATGTGAGAACAGGCCAGTCCTGGAGTCATAAAGACTAGGAATAATGCCAGGAGCTACTGATTAGTCAGAGCAATCAGATGTGCTCTGACTTTTCAATGTTGAGCTAGAATTGCATCATAAACGGAAATATGGGAAATGTTCATACCTAAAAGCAAGGTTCTAGGAGCTATTAGGAGCTTTTCCAAACACAGACAGATTCTCCCTTGTCTCTGTGGCCTGGCTTCACTGAAATTTGCACCTTACCTTTTAGTTGAGCTGGGTTAATTTGAGAAGCATTTTCTTCAGTATTTCTAGATGTGTTCCTCCTCTTGAAGTATTTTGGTGCATGCCTCCTTGGGAATGCCCTTTTGTCTGAATGTTCATGCTTTGAATGCACTGAGCTGTGAGTAAAACCATCTCAGGCCAGGCATGATGGCTCATGCCTATAATCCCAGTACTTTGGGAGGCCAAGGTGGGTGGATCACCTGAGGTCAGAAGTTTGAGACCAGCCTGGCCAATGTGGTAAAACCCCATCTTTACTAAAAATACAAGAATTAGCCGGATGTGATGACGGGAACCTGTAATCTCAGCTACTCAGGAGGCTGAGGCAAGAGAATCACTTGAACCTGGGTGGCAGAGGTTCCAGTGAGCCTGTATTGCACCACTGCACTCCAGCCTGGGCAATAGAGCGAGACTCTGTCTCAAAAACAAACAAACAAACAAACAAACCACCTCAGATAGGGAGCTGAGCACCCACTGCTGTTACTGGGTCTCCAGGCGACACCCACTGCACATCTGCTCCTGGGAAGTGAACAGCCAACAGGCAGACCTAGAACCCCCGGGTCACAGCAGCAAGACCCCAAGATGTCTTAGGTCACATGGGTGTTCCACCAGATGGGGTACATTTCACAGTAGCAGACTCCAAGATGTCTCAGGTCATGTGGGTGTTCCACCAGACGGGGTACATTTCACAGCAGCATACCCCAAGATGTCTCAGGTCACGTGGGTGTTCCACCAGACAGGGTACATTTCACAGCAGCATATCCCAAGATGTCTCAGGTCACGTGGGTGTTCCACCAGACGGGGTACATTTCACAGCAGCATATTCCAAGATGTCTCAGGTCACATGGGTGTTCCACCAGACGGGGTACATTTCACAGCAGCATACCCCAAGATGTCTCAGGTCACGTGGGTGTTCCACCAGACGGGGTACATTTCCTAGGCTTTCACGGACCCACTGGGTCAATTTTCAAAGTTTTCTGATCCTGATAATTTTTGAGTTTGTAGAAAATTTTCAGAGGACTCCTTGCATACAATTCTGATTCTGTTTGTTGCATTCTGAGAAAGCCTTACGTTGCCACCTTTTTATTTCTGTGTCTACTGGTTTGCATGTCCTGGTACACTATCTGTTGAACCGCCCTGAGGTTAGTGATCTCAGGGGACCACGGCCCTCAGCCACTGAGAGATCAGCGTCCTGGCATTTGTCTGTTCTGTCCCATAACACATATATGCATCCTGGGAAGCTACCCTGGCTGTGCACCCTAGGTCCAAGCAGAGACCACAGCAGAGTGGCCTGTAGAATCCAGCTGTCCTCACCCCAAGGAAAGCACCTCAGGTGAAGGCCTCAACAACCTCTGGTCGCCAGCAATACTTTCAATTTAAAGGGTGGCCTGTCAGCCTGATTCGGGGTCCTCGATCTGCTAGACATCTTATCTGTGTGTGTGTCTGCAATGACTCTGGAACTCATGGTGTTATGTGTGTGTGGCAGGAGGTGTGTGGCAGATAAGGGTGATGTGTGAGGGGATATGTGTGAGCTGTGGGGGGGATTTGTAGGTTTGTGTGTATCATGTATGTGTAGGTGTGTGTCTGTGGTAGGTGTCTGAGAAATGTGTGTGGGGGAGTGTATGGGGATTTTTGTGATGTGTGTGGTGTGGTGTGTGTGTAGGTGTGAGGATTTGTGTGATATGTGGTGTGGGGGGGGGTGCGTGTATAGGTGTGAGTGTGTGGTGGGGGATTTGTAGGTGTGTGTGCATGTGGCATGGTGTGTGGAAAGGTGTGGGAATTTGCGTGGTGTGTGTGATTTGTGGTGCGTGTGTACGTGTGAGTGTGTGGGTGCATGTGGAAATTTGCATAGTGTGTGTGATGTGTAGCATGCATGGTGTAGGTGTGACGCATGTGTAGGTGTGTGTGTGGTGTGTGTGGTGGTGTGGGAATTTGCATGGTGTGTGTGATGTGTGATGTGTGGTGTGTGCCGGTGTGAGTGTGTGAATGCTGTGTGTGTGTGAGGAGTGTCATGGAAAAGCTGGATTTCACCAGACAAGCCTGAGGTGAGTGGAAGGAATATGCTAATTAGCTTTCTCAACTGTTCTGTGAGAAGAATGGTGGCTAGAATGCTGTGTAATCTGGAACTACCCACCTCCCTCCCTCTGATCTGTGAAGCCACGACGCTCTCCCTTGCCCCATTTGAGTGAAGGGTCCCCATCCTCATGAGCTGGAGAAACCACTTCAAACACACATTAGCATTCCCAAGGATCCTGCACTCCATCAGGTCTCCATTTACCTGGGTTTTAGAGACTGAAGGAAGAGACTTCTGGAATATTTTAAACCAAAAGAGAAGTTGCCAATGAAATTGTTAATAGAGACATAGATAATTAAGAGTCAGGGATTATGTTAAAGTGAAATCTTATGAGAAACATAATGAAAAGTTGGTTTGAGATTTTAATTGGAGTTACAGCACTCTTTGCTTCTTTGTAACTGTTGTAATCAAATCCATATCTGGGCGATTTTACACTGTTTCCCTAAATAGCTCCATTGACTCCACACTTTTTTCACACTGTGTTTTGTCAGACTGTACTTGTTAAAGTGTCCGGTTATAACAAATTCTCAAGCTGAATCACCTGTATTTGTGTTTTCTCTTCACCTAACATCGAGATCCTTAATATTTCCCATGGGTTTTAGTTGGGCCTGTTCTGACCACTTCTGGGGAAAAGTTATTTATTGAGCACTATGTTATGTTATATAGTATTTCAATTGTCAATCATAACATGAACTCAGAAACTTACATTTTTAGCAACAGTTTTCTAGTTTAATTCTAAGGTAGCTGGCTCAGGAAGATCTCGGTGAGCAGCCTTGGGGGTGGCTTGGGTCCTCTGTTGATGTGACACAGTCCCAGGATGGCACTGGGGCCTGTGGAGCTTCCTCATCTGCCCAACCCAGGCCTCTGGTTTCAAACCTAAAGGTCCAGGTGCCAGCTTGGTGGAGTTCTCGTGAGAGACGGACCTCTTCTGGGTTGCAGACAGCCACCTTCTAATTATGTTCTCTCAGGGCAGGAAAAGAGATGGAGCACTCTCTGGGTTTGGTTTGGTTTGGTTTGGTTTGGTTTTGAGACAGAGTCTCCCTCTGTTGCCCAGGCTGGAGTGCAGTTGCACAATCTTGGCTCATTGCAGCCTCCGACTCCCAGGTTCAAGCAATGCTCTCACCTCCGCCTGCCTAGTAGCTGGGATTACAGGCACGTGCCACCATGCCTGACTAGTTTTTGTATTTTAAGTAGAGGCAGGGTTTCACCATGTTGCCCAGGCTAGTCTTAAACTCCTGGGCTCAAGCAATCCTCCTACCTCAGCCCCTCAAAGGGATGACAGGTGTGAGCCACTGCACCCAGCCATTCTACATTCTTTATAAGGGCACTAATTCCATTCATGAAGGCTTCACCCACATGAACTAAATAACCTCCCAAATTGTTTTGCCTCTGCGTACACCACATTGGGGGTTAGGATTTCAGCCTACCAGTGGCAGGGCACATTTCGTCCATCGCATTCTTCATGTTTCCTGGAGGAGTCCTCAGCAGGGCTGGGGTCGGGGGCACAAAGCCCCACCAAGGAGCTCTTGACTGAGAGGTACTGTGGCTCCTTGGGAATCCATGTTATCCACATTCCCGCTTGCTCATAACTGAACTACTCAATCAATCTACATGTCAGGATCACGATTCAATTATAAATACATGGGGTTACGGTAACATTATCAGTGCACATGTGACCACTGGGGGTTACGGCATTTCCTTCCACTCCTCACCACCAGCCCTAAGCCAGCTCTGCCCTGAGGGCACACCAATCTCCCATCTTTGTTAGTAAACACAGCTGGATGCAGTCATCACATTGCCATTGCTTTGTGTCATGTCAGGCGCTGTTCTGAGTGTTTTACCTGAACCAACTCAATCTTCAAAATAAGCCAGTGACAAAGCCAAAATAATCTTCAAAATAAGCCAGAATGTCAAAAATACTACAATTCTTTTCCGTTTTATAAACGAGGAAGGTGAAACCCAAACTCAGTTATTGTGTTTTTATTTATTTTTGTTTGTTTTTTGAGATGGAATCTCACTCTGTCACCAGGCTGGAGTACAGTGGTGTGATCTCGGCTCACTGCAACCTCCGCCTCCTGGGTTCAAGCCATCCTTCTGCCTCAGCCTCCCAAGTAGCTGGGACTACAGGCATGTGCCACCATGCCCAGCTAATTTTTCACATTTTTAGTAGAGATGGGGTTTCACCATGTTGGCCAGGATGGTCTTGATCTCCTGACCTTGTGATCCACCCGCCTCAGCCTCCCAAAGTGCTGGGATTACAGGCATGAGCCACTTCACCTGGCCCTCAGTTATGTTTTAAGGTTAAGCAACTGGTAAATGATAGACAGAGTCGGTATTCAGGCTCAGGGGGCTGAGTATGGAGCCAGCAGCCCAACCACTGTGCTCTCTTGGTTTCTGATGTGGAGTACCTTGGGAGGGCCCTTCGTTCAGACTCAAACAATAATGTGGTCTTGTTTGCTGTAATCAGGGCATTAGGTGCAAGCTTGATGGAATTCCAAGGGCAAGACCTTTATAAATTGTAAGAAGAACATCTCATTACACAACCCTGCTGGATATCTGTGAGCTTATTGAATAATTTGGCTGTTACTCCAATAGACCTCATTTAATACCAAAATCATTGTTTTCATTTGAAGTTATATATACAGGTAAATTATTTAAAAGCACAGCTGCTTTAAGGAGACTCCAGAGTTCTGTTGGCGCCATCTCCTGCTTCCTTCCTTCGGCAGCTCCCATCAGGAACACCATGACTCTGAGAAGCACAGTTTGAAGGTCATGGCTCCAAAAACCACGGCCTGGGATCTGGCTGTGATGAACCAGTTAGAGTAGGTGTTCCCTGGTTTGCACCACACTGAATGGATCTGTCCTATCCTGGCTGCCCCAGGAAAAATTCTAATAGTGCCAAATTCTACTGGTTCCCCAGATTTTCCTGCACCCCGTTTCTATGTGCCCTGCTCTCTCCTCTGTGGTTTCTCCCTTTAGACCCCGCCCAAATTCCCAGTGTCCTCATTCCTCAAGCACAGCCTCCCCTGACCCCATTAAAGTCTCCTTTCAGGTCATCTGTCTGTTCTGAGTCACTGTGATCCACAGAATCAGAAGGTGAAGGCAGTGGCCTAGAACGACCCTGAAATCGCCCTACCATCATCACTTTCAGCCACTGCCGAGGACTTTATGGGCCTATTGGATACACAAAGTGAGGGATGGCAGAGAAGTAGCCATGTGGACTCCCCGCCTGGGCTGCTTTGCTGATAGCTGGCAGCTCTGCAGATGCCCCTGGGCTCCATTGTGCCTCTAGGGGTAGAGAGCTGGCCCACAACATCTGGCCAGTTTTGTGCATGGTGGCTTTTCATACACACCATTGGCCCCCCTCTTTTCCCTGGACTCAGACTGGATACTAAGCTTTGGAGCTTTGACACATAACTTGCATTCACACTGCTGATGTGATGGCAGCAGAAAATGTATTTCTCTAAGTCTTTTGGTCTTAAGTATTCTGAGGCACTTTGGCTACATAAATCCAGTGGTCAGAGAGCTAATCACCCACAGCTATGCATCTGCTTATCATCTGCTGCATTATCTTTAGCTAATGGCGTGCACTTTGGTGCCGTTTGACATGTCCAGCACTGCACGTGCTTATCGGTGTGTCTTTAGATGAATGAGGCAGGCTGCCTGCGGGTCTCTACCTGCTCAACACGCTGCCTGACACCCCCATATGCAAACTGGAGGGTGCGGTTCAACTCTTCCATGGTTGTTAAACAGTTCAGCACACTTTGCCGTGGCTATAAAAGCACCTGAAACATAGATTTGTTTCCCAACGCTGTCTGGCAACAGAAAACAGAAATTGCAAATCTTTATTTTGCATATTTAATTTTAGTGACTTGACTGGAAGTGCTGCCGCAGCCTTGATACAGCCCAAAGAGACGAGTTCTCCAGGTCATCTCGGCACACAGGCAGCCCTAAGATAAAGATTTCAGTCCCTGTTCTAGCACCATCCTAAGTGCCAGATAGTGCTGATTGTATTATCATAAAAATGTATGCTGTAGAAAGCTAAAGAGCCTCAGGCAATTTCAAATAGATTAGAGAATCCAGGAACACTTTTTCTGGCAAAAACTGTACCTTTATGGTCTGGGAACATTAGTTTTTCTCTAATGATATATAGTTCAAAACCACTCTTTTTTGACTTCCTACCTGCCAGATAAAGAAATGATCACCGCATCATGGAAAAAGAAGCTGTGATGTTTTTCTTTGTGTTATATTGAGAATTAGGTAATGCAAATACCTAATCAAAAACAACTTGTCACATTGCTATATTTATAGGACTCTCTTCTCAAAGACTTGCATTTTTCCTTATGAGACCTTCTTGTCTACTACTTTCTTAGTCTGGTAACTACAAAACAGTCAATAAAGTAGTCATACATAGAAAATTTGCACTTATACTTGTTTTCATTCAGAAAAGAGGAACAAAATATTGCAAATACCAATATTAGATAATTTAAGCAGGTCCTACAGAAATGAATTCTACTGTTTCTCTAGTAATTACTTTGTCTGCTCAGCTGTACTTTTAAATCAGACAGGCAGCAAGAGCCTGCCCAGAATCATGCAATAATAAAATCCTGACACCAGGGGAATCCATGTGTAGACACACGTAAGCACCCACATGGAAGGTTCAAAGTTCTAATTTCGGAACTCTTTCAGTTTCAGCAAATGTTTGGAAAACAGGTTTTCCTTTTTTTTTTTTTTTTTTGAGACGGAGTCTCACTCTGTCGCCCAGGCTGGAGTGCAGTGGCGCAATGTCGGCTCACTGCAAGCTCCGCCTCCTGGGTTCACGCCATTCTCCTGCCTCAGCCTCTCCGAGTAGCTGGGACTACAGGCGCCCGCCACCATGCCCAGCTAATTTTTTTTGTATTTTTAGTAGAGACGGGGTTTCACCGTGGTCTCGATCTCCTGACCTCATGATCCGCCCGCCTCAGCCTCCCAAAGCGCTGGGATTACAAGCGTGAGCCACCGCGCCCGGCCGGAAAACAGGTTTAAGAGAATGGTGATTATTCAGATAGAAGTGATCAAAGATTTTTCAGGTAGGATTCCATTCATTCATTCACTCATTCAACAAATATTTATTGAGAACTTTGATGCATCAGAACTCTGTGCTAGGCACTGAGACGTGTCAGAGAACAAAATGGCCAAAGAGCCTTACAATTGGCTCAGCCAGTCGGGGGAAGACAGAAATAAAAGGAGGCATAATAAGTACATTGTATAAAATATTAGAGGTGATAAATGCTGTGGTGACAGAAAAACAAAGGAGGGCAGGGTGAGGAGTATCAGGAACTACCATTTTACACAAGTGGTCAGCGGAGATGTCACTGATAAAGGAACCTTGAAGCAAAGGCTTCCGTGGAGGGTGTGAAGGAGCCAGTCAGGTGGACACAGGGGAAGAAGGCTGAGTAGATGGGGTAGCCACTGTGTGAGCAGCTCAGGGGAGAGCCTGCTGTGCCTGGCGTGACCAGGGCACAGGGAGCCAGCCCTGAGCTCAGAGTAGGAGGAGGTGCAGTGAGACAGATGGCAGGAGGGCTGGTGGGGTGAGGGGGTGGATGATGTCATGCCTTTACATCATTACAGAAACTGTGGCTTTTGCTCTGAAACTAGTGACCTTTGTATGGTTCACAACCTGGGAAGTGATGGAGGCAGATCCTCTCAGTGGCAAGGGTAGCCTAAAAAGTGAAGGTCCCAGCCTGGGCAACGTGATGAAACCTCATCTCTACTAAAAGTACAAAAATTTGCCTGGCATGGCGGTGTGTGCCTGTAGCCCCAGCTACTCGGGAGGCTTAGGTGGGAGGATCACCTGAGCCTAGGAAGTCCAGGCTGAAGGGAGCCGAGATTGTGCCACTGCACTCCGGCCTGGGAGACCCCGTCCCAAAACAAAACAAAACAAAACAAAACGCGAAATGTCTTAAGTAAGGTTAGAACCCAAGGAAATGAACTGAGGCTGCAACAAGTTTGACTGGATTTGGGCGAGAGGGAAGCAGCTCCTGGACAATGATGGGGCAAGTTTTTCTGGGTTAAAGTCCTGTTAAAGTGGGAACATGACCCTCAGTGTGGGATACATAGTGCGGTGGTGGACACACAGGGCCAGAAATGACCACTCAAGATCCTCCCCTGCTTTGGAGACACTGAGATTAGCCCAAGTGCAGGCTATACGAACAGGACTGTATTTTTCCCGTGGACCAGAGGCAGCAGGATTAAAAAGATCATCCAGCAGCAGGTACAGAAGGAACGTTAGGATTCTGCTCGGGTGCTCTCTTGTACCTAAGGGAAAAAGCAGCCTTGCCAATTGATATGATCTCACTGGAGCCTGAGGACAACGAGGAAGCGTATTGATGATTTCGCATTCAGCAAGACCAGCCACCCAACAAGGAGCCCGGCAGCCCCTGTCCATCACGGCAGCTCCTGTTTCCATAGAAACAATGCCCCCTCTCCTTTTGACAGATAACCAGACGTAGGGAAATTTAGGGGCTGAATTTCCTATCCATTCAGAGGAACTAAAAACCTGGAAAGAAGGAAGAGAAATCCATGACACTCTTTCCACATACAAAATGGAGATTCAATGGCAACCGTCAGGACATTAATTGGGGGAGAAAGAATTTTATGCTAAAGCTATATGTTTCTGCTAATGTTTCCTACTATTTAGATGATGACATGTAACCTTCAGTTTCTAAATTGGAAATAATCTTGTCGTGAATCCACGAAAAATGCAGGGGCACAGCCTGTACCACGGATTAAGTTACACAGAATTTTTTTCCTCATTGGGGACCTTCCACCCTGGAAAGCCTCCCTGTGGGATCCTTGACTTCTCTGCCTTGCAGCGTCTCTAGGCCAAGGCCCAGAAGCCTCATTTCTTTTTTTTATACTTTAAGTTTTAGGGTACATGTGCACAACATGCAGGTTAGTTACATATGTATACATGTGTCATGTTGGTGTCCTGCACCCATTAACTCGTCTTTTAACATCTGATCCTTAGAAACCCTTAGAAACATTCCAAAGGCGGAGACATTTGCTTTCATCATAACTATCTAGCAATCTGCCTATACCATCCTTCTCCTGCTGCCCCTTCCTGCACCCCGATCCCAAACCCCACACACCCCATGAATGCATGCACCTGCCTTCCGGGAAATCAGCACCTTCTTGTTCTGTTCCCTCCCACCCAATAAGACATGCTCTCTAAAGAAAGGAGCTCCTGAGACCCACACATTGCAAGGTCAGGTGCCTTCCTTGGGCCAACTTCCATTTCAGTCTCTTTGGGAAGAGAAAAGCTTTAAGCGAAATGCAGGAAGGAAGAATGCACTCTCCACAGAAATTTAGAGACCATTGACCTTGTCCATAGAGGAGAATGCACCCGAGGTCCAGAAAGGAATGGAGACTCATCTGCATTAATATTTATCCTACATAGCAGTGGGCACAGGCTAGGCTCTCCTGTACTGATACAATTTCAGCGATTTACTAGCTAAAGTTTCTATCTGGCTTGTGCAGCAGTGACTCTCTGCAATATTGCTGGTTTCCATGACAGAAATCACACACTGACTTTTAAAGCCTGCACTTAGAAGGGCTACTCTCACTTCCACTCCCATCTCAGCAGCCAAAAGGTACCACACAGCCACACCCACGTGAGGGAGTGGGGAAGCACCAGCCCCCTGGGTGCCACAGACCTAGAGATGTTTGCAGAGCCACACTCACAACCCCCACATCCACCCAGGTGAGAAGCCGGTCCTCTCCAAACACATAGCTTGAGTTCCAGCTTGGAAAAGCCTCAACCAAACTTGATTCACTGCTCTGTGTCTGCATTTGCAGCCCTCTGGCATCTCCTCCCCCATTCCTCCACCTAACAGTTATCCTCAGATGAGTCTTAGCTGGGCCTGCTTCCCCAGAAAGGATGCTCTAGCTGGCAGTGTGCGCTGAGTGTGAGGAAGCATGGGGCAGGCGCCCTAGCGGAGGGATTCTCTGGATTCAGCGATTCACTGAGGCACATTTTACTCAAACCTGGCGATGGAGGGTGTGCTTCTGCAAATTGGACAAGATAGAATGAGTCTGAGGATGAAGACCTAACAGCTCACCTGGGAAAGTAGCTAGGTGCTATTTGACCTAACTCAGGTGTCCTAGAAAACCACCTCCATTCCCTCCATGAATGTTCCTGGGGAGGCTGGTCAGGGTGCTGAGGGGACTCTGTGGTTCTTTGGCAGCAGGAGGACAAGGAGAAGGGAGGACACAGGACCATGTAACTTTGTCTGCTTCAGGCAGGAGGATGCCGCTTCCCTTCCTCAGAAGCCATGGAAAAATGAGGGTCCATAAGCAGAAGCTACAGAGAGGCCGGGAAGAAGACAAGCACCTCCAGTAAGTCTAATAATCAGAGCTACTTATGTCAGGGGTGGGCTACCTCCAGAGGTTGTAAATACCCAACAACTCTAAAAATCTCCAAAAATAGAAAATAACTTCACCTCTCAAGACGTTTATAGAAATTTCTCATTTTTAGGTTTTTAATGGTTAACAATTATTAGATAGGATTTGGCATGAGGCATATCCAGAGTTTGAATACAGTTTAGAAAGTGGAGTGTTGTGGACAAAATGGTTAGGGAGGCAGAGGCCAGTGACCTTCGCTGGCGCTCCTCCACCTTCATTGCCTTGCTCTCTCAATGCTCCCACTGAACCCCATCCATGCTCTCCTTCTAGCTGATGTCATTTAAAGTATAGTATGTGTATCACATATAATAGATACATGTAATTAGATCAATATATTACGAAGAATCTAACAAAGATTCCATTGCTGCATGAAAGCTGCTGCCTCAGTCCCAGCAGTTCTGCCTTTACAAGAAATCTCCCGACAATAGTGAACAACAGGAGAGAGAAAGGATTCATTGGTTTTCTCATTTCCAAGGTGGGTAGATACCTATATCCCCAGTTCCATCTTTTTTTAATGCCATAACATAGGCATTGTTAAATTTGACCCCAAATTATCTAAAAGCTGATGCCAGAATGAAATCCAAACACTACAGACAATTAAAAATTGGATTTTACAATGACTTTGCTAACCTGGAAAATCCTTAAGTTTCTTTTGAATTAAGCAAATGTGTATGTGTGTGTATGTGTGTATATGTACTTCTCATTTTCGTCAGGCATATTGCTAGGATGATTTTATTACATTCTGAACATTTTCAAGTTGTTTACATATGCATGGCTGAATGAAAGTAAAGTAGTAAAATTGGCCTCTTGTTTTTAAAGATAAAGGCTATTTCAGGACCTGAGAACCATCTAGTTGAACCTGTAGGACCCTCCATCTTTCCTCCGTTTCTGCAAGGATTCTTACATCCTCAGCTTGTGTTCCTCTTTAGCTCCCCTCCCCCGATGCCTGCTATTAATACATATTCTCCACTGTCAACTCAGATGCTCCAGCTCTGGGAAGGAGGATATTCTTCAATATCCTGCCACCACTGGGAATTCTACCATCTGGACCTCATGGGCCTATGTGCCTCTGATCTTCCTATAAAATGTGTGTGTGCATGTATATATATGTATATATGTCTATACATACACATGTGCATTATTACACATGTATACGTCTGTATATGTATATACAGACGTATACATATATACACACATATATGTATCAACCATGGGACAAAACTAAACATGTACTGTACTTCAGATAGATGTGGGTGCTGCTGGAAAACACAGGAAGTAATATACAAAGGGAAAAAAAGTAAAACTATTGAGGAAACCAAGTCAGGGCAAAATCTTATACTATTCTGACAAAATTGTGCTTTATTTTTCTGCTTCAGCAATTAGCACACCCATTTAGAACCAAAATATCTTAGACTGTTACATTTTAAAATGGTCATACATTTTTAAACTCAGTGATATAATTCCCCAACTCAATTATGGTAAAGCAAAATATGCTAAGAAGAACACAGGTGTCAGAAGAGAAGCTGAAGTTTCCTGAGGTCCAAAAAACACAAACTATTTCCTTAAAACCATTCACATAATTACTTGTAGTCTTCTCACTTATAAAATTAGATATCAATTTTAAAATTTTTCCATGTCAGGTATTTTCATGTTAGATCATTTTAGAGATAAATGTTCCAGAAGTTGTTCATGAGAAAGGCTGATTTCTTTTTACATGTGAGTAAAATCAAACCAATGTGCTTGAAATGGAAGCAAATCATAAACTGGCATGTGGATACTCGCGCCCTTAACACTAGATTTATTAATCAGAATTTAACTTTATAAAGATCATAGTGACTATTATTTTTATAGGCAATGCTCTATGAAAGGGATCAATATGGTATATTGCAGAGAAGCATTTCTCATGTGCTTGATTAATACATTGTTATCATCAGAGTAATTAAAAGGAACAGGGTTATATACAATCAGCATGTGTATCTTACTCAGCAACTCCTGCCAGTTGCTTGCAAAAATTAAACTCACTAATCATTCTGACCCTAAAGGAGAAAAAGCTTTGGGTAAGAAATATAAATGCTCTATTTTATGATGGAAATCATGTCCAAAAGCCAACATCTAGAAAAATTCCTGTTTACCTAGTGACATTAGAATATTAATTTTCTGTGGGAAAATGAGTTGATTCCACTGTCAAAAATATACATTAATATGATGTTATTCTAATGCTCTAGCTCTCATTAAATCTACAGGTAACACATACAAGTACATGATGGAAAAGTGCATTGGCAGCAATGAAAAGAGGCATTCCATGGAAAATAGACGTGCATGCTACCCGGAAATCCTGTCCTGCGAACACAGAACTCAAATCCACTGGAAAGATACATTATTGCTTTTTCACAAACATACTTTCTTGTCTGGCTCCAGAGAGCAAAGGCTTGTGAACACATTGAAATGTGTTTGCTCTAATTCACAAGTGACAACTGACCCATCCAAATGAAAAGAAATTGGGCTTACCCTTACTAGCATTTCGAGCTAAAAGACTAGCTCTAGGTTATTGTTACCTTCCCTAGCCCAGGTAACTGTGAAGGTGAAATGAGACACATGTGGCAGTGCTTTGAAAATCACCAGGTGCAATGCAGAGGTAAGGTATTTCTGATGCTATATTTGGCTGCAACTATCATTCAGCCACCACAGCCTCTTTGTGTATATCAATATGTTACTTGTCACAGAGACAACATCCTTATTATGATTGCATTTTCTGGGCTGGAATAGTAATCAGAATTAGGTGTAATCCTGTTATAGATACATTACAATTTCAGCAAATTCTTTATTGAGATGGAATTACATTTAAAATGTTAACTGATTATTAACTTTACCAAAGCATTCACTGTGAGGCTGTTTTGGTTTATGGTTTCTATGTGTTCACTTTATTCTGAAGTGACTGAACACTTTCTATGTGTTCACTTTATTTTGAAGTACAAAAATGAAACTTTTCAGGAAGACAGCATCCAACAGGATGCTATTATGCAGCACTGTAGGACCACAAGGGGGCTGTAAAGCTCATCTAGTGAAATACTTCATGTTACAAGAAAGAAACCAAGACATTAGGAGAATGCAACTTGTGCATGCTTACAAACATTGGGTGTCATGCAAAGACGTGGAGGAAATGGAAATACTAGTAGCAGAAATAATGGGATTAGGCCGGAAAGTTACTCGCCATAAGCAGATATAAAAGAGGGGAAATGACCAATAAAGTCAGGGATGTATTCTGTGTATCTTGTCACCACCACAAAAATGATCTTGTAGCTGCTTGACCTGTGGTACAAAAGCTTGGAAGAGAGATCAAGATGGGGATCCCCAAGGTCCCTGCAATCCCAGAATCCTCCAATTCTGTAAAACAGAAAAGCAACTCACCTTCAGAAGAAATGCTAGGAGATGTACATCAGGGCAACAAAGCTATTTTAACCATCTTCTAATGTACACGCTGCAGAATGTGTTTGGGAGACCATTTACCTTCAGAAGTGTCTAATGTAGACACTGCAGAATGTGTTTGGGAGACCGTTTACCTTCAGAAGAAAGCAAGAAAGGTAAGAGAAAATACTGGAGACCAAACCTTAGGAAGGTAGCAGGTTGTTCAGTCTTCCTATATAAAGGATAGGAAGAGAAAATGATGCACCAAAGAATTCAAAGGCTAAGTTCATGTAACATTGAGAAAAACACAAGATACAAAAGTGGGACAAGCAGGTGACAGTCGTCAAGAGCAAGAGCTGGAACAACATCAAGACTAAGGAGGAATCAGACAGGTTGTTATATCAGCTAACTAAGAGGACATCAATGACATTCTGTGTGCAATTTCTGTAGTGAAGACGGTACAGAAAGGTTGTTTGCATCCAAGCAAGAAGAGGAAAGGGGAATTGTTAACAAGGAAGTAGAATCAGTAGTAGACTCCTTGCTTGAGAAGTTGGATAATAAAATAAGAAAGAAAAACAGGATAGTAGTAGCCAGAGCTGGTGCTAGAGGCCAATGAAGGCAATCTTTTTTTTTCTACCTGCAGGTAAAGAAGAAGGAAGTGAAGGAGGAGAGATGAAGGGGTAATATTATTAGTAACAGCAGCAGCATGTATTCACTGAGCACTTCTCAGTACCTGGCCTCATGGCTCCCACTTTGTAGGTGCCACTGGGATGAGGAGAGGGCAACACTGCAACTCTCCATGCTCCTGCAATATCCATGGCTATTCTGTAGGTGGGTACACCAAGCACTGGTCCTATTGGTGATGAGAGCAATGGCATCAAGTAGACAGTTGAAAGATTTAGGCTTTTTCTCATTTATCAGGAAAATCATGTGAAATTAAAAAAATTTTAAATTACAGTTGAAACAGAAGAAAAGTAATAGCGTATATAAACATATTTGTAGAGGGAAGCTGGTTAAGAAATCATAAAGTTGATAGATCCCAAGGATACGTTAACAGAATGTTGGCATTATACCAATGAAAAACCAAGGTGGAGGAAAAAAGATGGGTTGGTTGCCGAAGACATAGAGGATGATGAAATTGGCCCTGCCAAGGCTGGTGGACATCATGGGCGGTGATTTGTCAATCTATCCCAGTTTTAACCAATTTGCTGTTTTAAAATCCTGTTGTCATCACATTTGTATTGCTAAGAAGCCATGTGTCACTGAAAATGAAGGATACAGGAACACACTGTATAACCTTAACAAAACTACTGCTCTAATGGTACAGAAGGCCTCCAAAGCCCTTTAAAAAACTAAAAAGAAATGTTCAAGCAGGCGGATGACAAAGTTCAGTATTTTAAAATTAGCCACAGTTAATCCAAATGAAAGTTACTAAATTCCACTAAAAGTCACTTCCAGCAACAATTCCTTTAAGAGTCAACTTATTTTTAAACCTACACAATGAATTTTAAATCAGAAGGGCTATTGATTCCTCAGAGGAGTTGCCCAATAATTGACTTTATATTTAAATAAATCTAAGATTTAGAAGGAAGTGGATGGAAAAGACCCTCTGGTTTTATTTCTATTTTGAAGTCAGATTTTGCATGTTAGTACTCACCCACCCAAAACAGGCTTTCCCGTGGAGCCACACAGGTGGGAAGTCTCTTTGTTGCCTGTGTAGTTTGTGCATTTAGATCATGCATTATTAATTCTAGCCATTCTATCTCCGCATTTTATTTTTCTGTGTTAGCCTTGTTAGACTACCATAAATTTTATTTGGGGTGTGGCTGGGTAATTGCCCATTCTCAGTCATACTCAGGCATGTAAGTGTACACACATGCACAGAAGCCAAGAACTGTATTTCTCAATTTCCAGACAGAAGGACAACAGGTACAAAGCCCTAAGGATTATAAAGGTATGCTGCTTACCATCATCTTAGTGACCAAGGCAGCGAAGCTGTTTCTGTACCTTGGAACAGTCTTCCTGACAAGTCAGAGAACAGCAATAAAGCCACCAGCCTTGGGAAAAGGACTGAAAAGGCAAGAGTGATGGAGATTTCTCCTGCGCTAAGCCAAGAGAAGGTTTCAGCACCCCAGACAGCTCCCACCGAAGTAGCCGCGCTCCCAGCTGCTTGCAGATGTTGAAAAGGAAAGCCTCGGTTTGTCCTGAGGTTGTCAGCAGTTGCAAGACACGTAATAAAATGCAATGTGTTCCTAATTCATTGCATATCCTCCGCTTTAAATTTGGGTAGCAAAATGATTACTCAAAATTCTTCAGTCTTGGCAAGCATCTGTATCTAAAAAGCAGTTTTTGTACCTAATGTCTTTTTTTTTTTTTTTTTTCAATACACCTTAAGCAAATTGAAGCTTTTGTTCCTGGAGGAAAAGTGGTTTGATATGTACATCCATCTTTTAGTAAATTTGGGGGCATAACTTTTCCAATTCTGAGGAACTTTTCTAAGAAGAATGCATAAAAGTTTGTTGTTGTTTTTAAAGGATGCAACATTCAGCCTGTGTCATGAGTTTAACTATACAATTTAAACTTAAAGGACGTATGTGCAATGCATTTTGCAGATGTGTGCCGGATATATATGTACAGATAATGGGCAAGTATATATATGTGTGTATATATATATATATATCGGGAGTATACTATATAAACACACAATACACGCCCACCCACACACATTGTGTATTTTCCAGAAAAAAAAAAAGCATGATGTCAGGACTTACATCTAAGTTAGAGATGCTGTTTAGAGCCCCATTAAAAAAAGGTACATGTTATATCCTTGATTTGTTTCTCAGGACACCCGTGTTTATCTCAGAATCATTTCTAGACACATGTCACAATAAAAAGAAGGACATGTATACTCCAAGTTAAAATTTTTTAAAAAAAGATGGAGACCATCTGAAATAAAATTCAGAGCTCTTGCCTTTCCTTTCTCCTAGCGACACCTAGAGCCTGTTGAGAAAAAAACTGCACATTGTTCTCACTCCAAACATCCACAATTCAACAATTTTAAGTCAGATTTAAGGTAAAAAGTATATTTTTCCTGTTTGCATTGCAGCTTAACTGTCTTCCCCAAGATTCTCGGTAGTTTAATCCTCCAGAACTCTTCACCCTCCCCTAATTAAACCATTCGCCAAAGACTTCTAGTTCCTTGAACCAGATGACTGAAGAATGTCTATTTCCCTCAGGGCTCGGCCCACCAAAGTGAGGGACGTGCCTTTGAATGCCTCTCTGTTGAACCAGGGGAGTCTGGAAATCATGCAGGAGAAAATCACAAAACCTCATGCAAGATCTGACGCAGGGCTGTAGGGGGTGTGTACCTGTGCGTGTGCAAACCATATCTCCCGCAAAGTTTTGTGATCTCCATAAAAGTTCCCACATCCTTCATTCATAAAACAAAACTACCAGTAACAACAGCAAAACCTCGCTGATTTCATAATATCTGGCAATTAGGAATTGTCCCTGGGAAATCACTCAGTGTCTCGCCCCCCCCCCCCCCCCCCCGATCCAAACACAACTCTTGCACTAAAGAAATACGAAACAGGGAAACAGCGTGGCTGGAGGCTGCTGAGAGGTAATGACCAAAACCTTCTGCTCAGTGCAGGGCAATGTCCTGCCCTGGGTATGTCAGGGTAGACTAAGTGAGAGGCCTGGGAACCCTGAGTCAGCACAGCCTTGCTTAAAAGGTGCAGTTGTGAAACTCCTCAAAGGCATACACCGTGATTTCTACAAATCAACACAGCCTAGCTGTTCTAAGAGCTGTACCAGCCAAGCCAGACCTGTTTCTCTGAGAGCCTGCCGGGGATTTTTCTCTTTTCCCTGGGAAAAGAAGGCCTCAAAGAAAAAGCACAGTTTCCTCCCTTCTAAGTCCTAGCAGCCCTCTGCATCCTTGAAAGGGATCCACAGGAGGTGGTTAAACTCATCCATCTAAGGTCCGGCTCCTGTTCTGCATGAGTCATTGGTTACTAGGGTGATGTGCAAATCCAACCTTTAAAACCCAGGCTTCCAGCCCCATGAAGAGTAGGAAATGTGCTCTCAGAGAAGTTTTCATTGAACACGGTCTAAGGCAGAGGTGCTAGTCCAGGGCTGGGAGGGGAGACAGACACGGCCTGAGGTCTCTCAGCAAAAGAGCTGGGCCCTGGGACAGAGGATTGGGACTCAGATGCCAGTATTTTGGTATTTTTTTTTTCCGGAAAGGATAATCACCACCACCACCGCTGGGGGGAAAAAGTGTCTAGGAGAAGTAAGAAAAGGAATGAACGAGAGGCATTTGAGTCAAGGGACGGAGTGGGTAGGCGAGGTGGGGCACGATGGAGAGATTCCAGACACAGGTGGGAGGGAGAGAAGGTGCCTGAGGCTGTGTTCCCGGAGCACGAAATAAATAAAAAATAAACCAACTCGTAAGCACAGGCCGATCAAATTCTCTCCTTAGGAACCATAGCAGCATGCTGTTAAAAACAGACATCCGCGCATCCAAGGAACGCAAGGCGAATTCCAGATCCCAGCAGGCGCAGTACCCAAACCCCGCTCTCTCCAGCCACCAACTCCCGGCCGCCGCGGCTGCAGACACAGACCCGCTCCCTCCGGGACGGCGGTGACCGCGTTCTGGCGCCACGGAGCCTGTCTGGGGGCGCCCGGAGAGTCGTGGGCGGTGGGAGGGCGCCCGATCACCCCCCCACCATGCCCCCGGCCGACGCGTCTCGCCGCGCGCTCCGCCCGGAGCCCCCGCCGCCGCCCCCCGCCACCGAGAAGCTCTTACGTCCTCCTCGTCACCATCGCTCCGCGCCTGGTACTGGAACCGGGGCCGGCCACCCGCGCCGCCGCCGCGCTCCCGGGGCGCCGCCGCCTGCGCCCGCGGGCCGAGGGGCTTGGCTCCTGCGCCGCCGTCCTCCTCGGGCCCCTGGCCGCCCAGGAGGTGACTCGCCTCTGGGGGCGCGGGGAAGGACCTCGAGGTGTTGATCTTGCCGGTGAACCTCTGGTACAGCGAAGCCATCGGGCACCGCGCTCCTGCTGGCTGTCTTTGGGGCTTTTTAATATTTTGCTTTTTCTCTCTCGGGTTCCCGCTCCCCACCCCGCTCCAGATTAAAAAAAAAAAAAAAAAAAAGGCGGCGGGGGGGCGGCAGCAGCAGCAGCAAGGCAAGCCCAGCGCCGGCGGCCGCTCCTCCCGCGCGCCACTCGCGAGTCTCCGCTGGCGACTCTGCCTGGCTCAGCCTCCTCCGCCCCCTCCCCGGCGGCTCGGGAAGCCGGGGTTCTGGCTGTGCTTTCTCTCTTTCCTGTTTTTATAATTTTTTTCCCCAAACTCCTTGCCACAGCCACGTACGGCCTAATCAAAGAGACTGAAGGAAGGAAAAAAACCAAAAACATAAAGCGAGGGAAATGCCTAGGCCCCAGAATTTGGCACCACCTAGAGACCGGCACACATTCCGAGCGCTCTCCTCGCTCCCCGCCCCCAGGCCCCTCTCGCGGCTCCTCCTCCACCCCGGCCCCTCCGCCCCCTCCCCACCGGCCTCCTCCCCGCGCCCGGGACTGGAGCCTGGGTGACAGGGGTTGGCAGCCCGGAGGGGGCGCGGGGTCGCACAAAAAGGGGGCGAGGGTGCGTGAAAAGGGTGGAGGGGCGGGGACCACGCGGGTCGTGGGTGCGGGGGCGGTGGGGGAGTCCCAGGAGCTCAGGGTGCTCCGGCCCCGCCGAAGGTAGTGCTGCGCGTGCCCCGCAGCACGCGACCGGAGGGTGCGAGGGGACGCGGAGGTCGAGGCAGGCAGGCCAGGGGGCAACTGAAGGTGCAGCCGGCTCCGGGGCGCCCCAGCCACGCGCGCGCTGCAGCGCCGGGCTCCCCGCGCCCCCAGCTCCTCTTGCCTAACTGGAAGCAACGAGAGAGACCCCGAGGACCTGGGGTGCGAATGGGGCGTGGGAGAGCCACCAGGAGGGCGCTGGGTGGTCCGGCGACGCTGGTGCGGAGGCCGCCCTCCCTCCACAGCCCAGCTCCCTCCGAAACCGCCCCGTCCCTTCGCCCCTCTCCGGAGGAGGGCAGGAAAGGTCGTGGGGCGGCGGAGGAGGCCCAGAAGCCCAGGCGCCCCTCGCGGGTGCTGCGCCCCGCAGAGAGCCCGGCTGTGACCGCGACTCCATTTTCATTATCATGAACCCAAGCGGAGGCTCGGCTCTCGGGCTGCCCGCAACTTTTCCAAAGCCTGCGCCTCACTGTGCCCGCCGAGAGCGAGGGAGGGCGACATGGCTCCACTCGCCGCGCGCTCTCGGGCTTGCCTCCCGCCCAGCCGCAGGAAGGCGCGCTCCAGCGCCCCTGTGTGGACACCCGCACCAGCGGGCTCCGCTCCTCCGCTGCAGGCCCGGCCTGGCTTCTCTTCCCCTCCCCGCCCTCCCGCGTCCTCCCCGGCTCTCTCCTGCACTCCTCTCCGTCTTTCTGGAGTTGCTGGGCATGCGTCTCTCTCGTCTCATCCCCACGTCCTCCTTGCGCGCCCCTTCCAGCCCTTCCCGGCCAGGAAGGACCTATCCCATCCAGAGAGCGCAGGTGGGCCGGGCAACCCCAACTCCAGAGCGGGGAACCTGTGAGACCCGCCCCTGCCCATTCCCCCGCCTCCTTCCACATGGGGGTAGGGCGTTGGCTTCATCTCCCAGGACTGCGGAAGGCTCCCTGCTCCTTCCGGGTTTCCACGCCTGTTTCCACGCCTGTTTCCACTTAGGGTTTCAAAATAACAGGCTAGGCCTCCACGAACAAGGCTGACTGCAGGTTCTCCCCCAGCCCTGGCATTGCCCCCAGCCCAGAGAGAGGCCTGCCTGGGCCTGAAACTGCATGCTCCCTCTGTTTCCCTAACTGCGGGGGAGAATACTGGATGCCGGTGAACAAGTGTCCTGGAAAGACACCTCCTTCAGTCCCTTCCACCTGCCTCCCTTCCCCAAGCTCTCAATCCAGTGTGTAGTTTTCGGTTTAACCAAATTTGTACCACGCTCATCTTCTGTTTACTCCACAGTAGTTTCCCTTTACTATGAAGAAACATGAGTTTAAAAACACTTTTTAAAAAATAGCAAATACAAAACCAAGTAAAACCAGGATTCCAACAGCTAAGCAAGACTTGCTGCATCGGAGAGGCCACGCAGGTGGGTCTGGGGTGGGGAGAGCTTCAGCTGCTCCATTTGACTTTGAAGACAGAGGCAACAGAGCCATAAAACTAGACTTTAAAAGTCACCACAATTAGATAGATAGAAAACCTTGCTCTCAACCCCCTCCTCTGCCCCAGCTGTGCTTTTGATGGGAGGAAGCTGCCTCTCCTAACATGGACATGAAAGAAGGCTCATGCTATTCACCGCAGCATCGCGATCCTGACATTTCACTAAATACAGATGCAGTTAGGGGCCCACTTATGTAATATACATACGCTATCTATGAAATATACATGCATATTTTTACACAAACTAAATGTCATACTAATATAGTTTATACAAAATACAATAATTATGCAGAATAGTGTATGTATCGTACATGATACTTCATAGATGTGTGCATATTAATCATAGATAGAATACCATTGGGATAAAGAAAGCATATGTGCCACTTTTAAAAATTATATTCTCAAGGCATTGTAGGTAACTATAATCTAACTAAAGTTTAAAATCCCGATTAAATTACTTAAGAAAATATGATAAGCGATTTCTGCTTAAAATTATAACATGAAATCACCATAAAACTCATAAGCAACAGGGGAAAGAGTTGAAGTAAAAATTTGTGCTGGGAAGCAAATCTCACAATTAAGCAGAAGAAACGGAGGGCAGGGGAGGAGGGCAGGAAAGAGCGAGCGTCTGAAAGATGCAGGTGTGAAAGGAACCGGAATAGTGGGGAGGACTGAAAACAGCATGGATGAACACGAGGCTGTTCCTCAAGGATGATCCAGATGGAGCGCCCTTTACCCAACTTGAAAAGCGATTGGCTATACTCTTGCACCTTGCACACTGAACGCGGTGCTTCTAGGGACATTTTAAAGAATGTTCTGGCCGGGTGCGGTGGCTCACACCTGTAATCCCAGCACTTTGGGAGGCAGAAGCGGGCGGATCACGAGGTGAGGAGATCGAGACCATCCTGGCCAACATGGTGAAACCCCGTCTCTACTAAAAATACAAAAATTAGCCGGGTGTGATGGTAGTCCCAGCTACTCGGGAGGCTGAGACAGGAGAATTGCTTGAACCCGGGAGGCGGAGCTTGCAGTGAGCCAAGATTGCGCCACTGCATTCCAGCCTGGCAACAGAGCACGACTCCATCTCTAAATAAATAAATAAACAAATAAATAAATAAATAAAGTTCTATACCTCGTGTGTATGTGCATGCGTGTTTGTGCACCCACACATCCAAATTTGTGTTAAGCACGGATACACACATTGCAGTCGAGGGTGTGAGGACACTGTGGTCCCACATATAAAAGAATAAAGTGGTTAGTATGTTAGAATGAGTGAAGTGATACAATTTTAAAGACTGGCAAGCTATGGCATGTTATGTTTATGATGTATAATTAATTCAATTCTTGTCTCTAATCACCTTTCACCTCCTCTTATCCACACACATACACACAAACAAGGAAAAAGGTACCCCGAAGAGGAGCAAAAGTACCCAATGGGCATTTCAAAATAGGTGTAGTGTTTCAGAAGGAAACATGTCAATGTTTCCCTCTACTCAATTTCTGCTTGAACGTCTGAAATACACTGTGGTGATGAAGCAGATTTTTATTCCTATTTATTGGGTAAGTGTGAGAAAATATTTTTGAAAATATTTTGCAAATTATTTAATGTCGAGTTTAATTCCTCCATGTTGCTCCAAACCAAATGCCCCCAACCCATTTTTCTATCTAGTTTCATATGATTACTGCTTCCCTATTTATTACAAAGGTGTGGGTGTGTGTTTATTTTCCCTAGAACAAATTTACAAAACAAATATAAGTCATTGGGATGAGGCAGATGCTGCAAAATATGTTGGATAGTCATTTTTAAAATGACAATGAAGGCAAATTTTTGGTCTACCTGCAAGCTAAGCATTGTAGGAATAACAAAAGTACATCCATTGAGTTCAGCAGCCTAAGCATGATTTTTATTAGCTAAGAGGTTTTCTTATTTCTGAGAGAATTATATCCTGTAGTTTACTTCCCTTTTCTCTGGGTGCTGAGGGAGAAGGACAGAACCATATTTAAGACTGTTTTTCTTTTCCAAATACTAATATTTGAAGAAATGAAATGCCTAAGTTAGCGTACTCTGAAGGAAGGTCTTCCCTAAAACAGTGGGGATCACTGTCTTTTATATATTATCACCTTGAACTCATAAACGGGGAGACATTTTTTAAAATCTGGGTAGCTTCAGAAAACACAATGCTAAATGCATCAACAGAAGGCATATTCTCCACTCTGAAAATCTGTTTCTCACTCTCTATCTCTCAAAACATGTTTCGTTTCTTGTTTCCATTTTTGTTTTTTGCAAGATAACTCTCAACTAGGGGTTCTTTTACACACTTTCAAACAGGAAATATCCAGCGCACACACACATACACACACACACAATAACTGCTATTTCAGGCTTTTGAAAAACAGAGTTAAAGTATGAATTGGGTTAATTTGGGGCTTTTCAACTTAATACTTAAAAATTATGTTTCATGTAAATCATTGGTTTTAACCCAATAAATAGCCTTTCTCTAACATTGGTAAAGTTAAGCTTCAATCTCCCAATAGCACATGTCTCTGCATTTTAGCCCTACCATTGTGTCACTGCTTGCATCTTACACACAGTTCAAAACGTACGTACAACTACACTAGCATCATGTACACAAACACAGTGGTTAATCAACATGAGTGTTAAGGTTTATTGCCAGGTGAGCTGCACAAGCTTTTGATCCTACTCAGATGGCCGGTGCCAACCTCATCCCATGTTTTCTCTGTGGCCCCCTGGAGGGCTGCTCACAACCTTACCATCTTCCTCTAGGATTCTCCCCTAGTTCTTCATCTTGACTTTCTACATTTAACCATAATCGACTCTTCTTCTCCCACTTTCTAACTACCTTTCTTCACCTCTGTTGTCTTGCCTTCATTCATGTCCCTTCTGTGGATCAATATCTGTGGGCTATATGTAGAATATATATTATTTTCTCTAAAACGTCCTTGCTGCCCTCTGAATATTTATCAAATCTTGCCTTGTGCTACCAACATTGCCTCAGAAATTATCCAAATAATCACCTCTCACCCTAGAGGAGGCACAAACTCCTGTCATTTCCCATTTTCTGGTGACACAATAATCGTTTTCACAGTGCTTCCCAAGGCTCTTAGGTTTTTGGAGCATGGGGTGTAGAAGACTGTCTTCTGTTTCTGTTTGTCCCTGGTGATCATTTGACCATAACCGTGTTGTTCTCCAAATCCTCTTAGTTCATAGATCAAGTTTTATTAGATTAAAAGAGATATGACTTCTGCTCCAAAGTGCCCCTAGGGCGCCTTGCCCTTTTCAAACCACACACTTCTTAGGGTCAGGTGAATTAAGTTAAATATGCTTCCCTTCAATGTTTAAGTGACAGGAATGAGTCTCTGCAGCTCAGTGCTTTAATTTTGTAAACAGGAGAGGTGATGGCTGCATTCAGAAAGAAGAGAAAGCTTGTGTCTGTTGTCTCTGCTGACCACTGGCATGCCTTGTGAAGGACAAAGTCCTGCTTGCGGTATGGTCAGCCTTAGAACTGAGTGTGAGCCGCAGGGAGCAAGGACTTAACACTGTCTTCTGGGGGCATTGGCATCAGGTCGCCCAGAGGCATTCTCAGGCTTTGACTTCAAAGCAACAGTGAAACCAAAATGGATAAAGATAGGATCAGTCAATGCAACATCTTTTCCTGACAGCAAAACAAACAGAGCCAGTGCCAACTCATCAAATCCTGCCACGTAAATTGGTACTCTCCTGCAGGCTGATAGAAACAGTTACAGAAAGTGGAAAACTTGACTTCACTAAAAATCACTGCAGTTACAAATAAAGGAAGGGGGTATAGTGTATTTCTAAAATGAGCATTTGGACTAAGATTTAGGGAGGGTTGAGTGTGAGCACAACTTAATTCACCCCTGAAAGAGAAGCCTTGTCTGCCAGAAGTAACAAAGTAAGAAAAGCCCAGCAAGTTGGCCCCCAGGTCCAAGCACTGCAGATTCCAGTGTATCTTTCCATCTCTTCTTCCAACAACACAATGACTGTGAGACATAAGGAGGGAAGACGGAAGAGTCTTCCTTTATGTGACAAACCACCTTTTCAGATGTTCAGTGGGACGGTCTGAGTAGCAGCCTCTTCTTTCAAGAGCATAAGATAGTGGAGCATGTGATTGCATTTCCAACCTATAAATATCCAGCTCCTGAACACTCATCTTTGAGTCCTAAATGGAATAAGCCATTATTGCCATATTCAAAACTGTAACAGACTGGAATGTTGTTCAGCAAATACTACTCTCCACCCCATGCCCCCTGCAGGAAAGCATCTTAACCTGTCCCCTGACACCTACTCCCATCCTGACTTTGATACTGGTCATGTGACTTACTTGGACTAACGGGATGTGTGTGGACATGATGCACGCAGAGGCTTTGCAGCTGCTTGCATACCCTGGCTGGCTTCTGCACTCTGACGATCCACCATACAAAAACATGTCCCTATTAACAGCCGATGCTTTAGCCTGGCCCCAGAACAAACACACTTGGAGAAGACCTCAATACAACCCATAGCCTGGGGCTAAGCCAGATATTTGGGGAGTACAAAGCAGAGTCTCCTAGCCGAGCCCAGTGTAGACCAGCTGAATCACAGTTAACCAGCAGAAATGTGGGTCTTGGAATAAATACTTGTTGGGTAAGTCACTGAGGATAATTGGTTAAACAGCATGCTTGTGTCATTAAAGCCAAATCAATGCATGAAAAAATGGCATGGTGAAGTCAATGCTTCTTGTAGGTATTTCACTTATTCGGTTAACACCTGAGTGCTGACTATGTGCCACTCATTGTGCTACATTCTAAGGATGAAATGATGAACTACAGTGAACTTGCTTTCATGGAGATGATAGTCAGTACTCCTCAAAGTGACGCAAGACTGATACTACAAATTATCAGACTGATAATGCTTTTCTTTTGTGAATAGATGCCGTTTTCTCAATTTCTTGCTCCTTTTGGTACATTTGGAGCCCTGCTAGTCTTACTACAAAAGGACCGTTAGAAACCACTAGCTTGCAAATGTGTTCACAATAAAGCTGTAATTTATTTATTGTAGCAGCACCAAGTAGCATTTTTAATCTACTCATACAGTGGCTTTCAAAGAGTTGTTTCTGGACCAACAGCGAAAGCATCATTCAGGGACTTGTTGGAAATGCAGATTCGTGGGCCCTGTCTCAGACCAACTGAAACAAAAACTCAGGGCTGGGGCCGGGCAAGCTGCATTTAACAAGCTCTCCAGATGATTCTGATGCATGCACAAGTCTGAGAACCACTGCACTAGAGCAATGTACTAGAGCCATTTTCTTCATGGCACCAAGGTGACCTGGAAGATTTCTCAAATGTTTGCTTAGGTCTCAGATAACAGCTTATACATTTAAAGGATTGAACAAGGATTCTCCTAAGGCTAAGGCTAAGGGTTTTTCAAGAATAAAAAAAAGAAACCATTTAAATGAGGAAGGGAGTTTTTTGTTTTGTTTTGTTTTGTTTTTACATCTCTGCTAAGACTTTATTCAGAATCAAAAAAGAATGCAGTCCGGTTAGTCTTTGCAGGACATTTTCAGACGCTGTTTCACCCTTGAATTGATGTTTAAGGTTCATGTCAGGAAGAAGGTAGAAGTCAAAAGGGAATTGTCAAAGCAAAGGCAAAGATATGGTCAAACTAAGATACCACAACTGTTGTGGCTTATCTGAGATACTCTGATTTTGCACCTAAGCAGAGAGCCTTTCCCATCTTTCCAGAACGTATGCAATTTGGCAGAAGAACTCTGCAGAATTGCAAAGAAAAAAAAAGCCTTACTTTCAAAAACTGATTTCATAAAAAAATCTTCCGTGCCTCTAGTTTGGACTCGTTGCTTTTTTAATGCAATAAAAAAATCCTGTCCTTAATTAAAAATCAGTAAAGTTAATAAACAGTTTAAGTTGAAACCTGACTTTTATGAACTTAATTTTCCTGAATCCACTCCTTTAAAGCATGTTAAAGAGCTCATTATAAAATCCATTTAATTTTATTTTTCACCATCACTTAAGATTACCTCTAAATTTCCATGTACAAATGGAAACATCTACAAATTTAAAAAATGGGTCGATGCTACTTTAGGTAGATCAGTAGTTTTTCTTGAATTTTAACATATTCTCTGAACCACAGGTGCATGTTTAATATTTATAGGCAAATATCAATATACACACAATAGATCTTAAATATGGAGAAGGAAACCTAACCTGGAAAGAGAACTCCCCCACACAGGAGGTATCAGTGCAAAACCCTGATTCATGCATGTATGTGGGCTCTCATTAATGAAAACAAATTGCATTAGGAGCAATAAAACTGAAATGAAACCATGTATCTGCTTCTTGTGGGTAATTTAATTCACTGTGGACTGTAACTTTATCAGCACCACTATACCCATTTCCGAACAATTTCCTTCTCATAAAGGGGAAAAATAGGTTTGTCTATACTACTAATTGCATTTCAAATCATAGTAATTTGGTAATCAAAAAAGTAATTCTCTCAACGATTACTTATATTTTGCTTGAGAGGTACACCGAAATTGCCCATTGGCTAAATAAATCCACAAGTCACATGAGCCTGCGATTTGATCCGCCTTTTTCCCTCACGCACAGCAGCAACAACAGTGACTCTCAGCTGCAGCGGGATGAGGTGGGTCCTGTTTGTTCCCCGAATTTGTGCTCTGAGTCCCTGATGGGATTCCATTAACTCAGTCCTCCGCAGCGCACCCATAATCATCACCATTGTGCTTCTGTATAACCCAGCAATACCCAAATTACATCATTGATGCAGACCCATTTCAGTCTTTGTGGGAAAAGTTGGATAAATTAATGCTTTCAAAGGACTTTGAAGGCTTTCTTAGCCATCTTGGGGTAAAAGAAGAAGCAGTGCAAGGCGATATTTACATCTGCCTTTCCGGATTCCTTTTTAAATTTCTCTCAGGGCTCTGATAGCATCCCCAACTTCAAGTCCAACTCAAAATGAGATGTACATGGTTGATTGTGGTCTCAATGAATGCTGAGTTTCCCAATTGAGATATTCAAATCCCTAGGATAACTATCTTCCTTGAGTAGGCAGTTTTATCAAATAACATAAAATTATCCAATCCAAATATACCCGGAGATGGAATACCGAACTCATGAGTATTCCAAGATAAAACACAAGACTTCCAATAAGATACCTGGTTATAATACTGATCCTCGGGTGGTATACTCATCTGGGTGTTTAATGAAAATCTTGGAATAGGTCCTTATTTTTTTTTTTTTTTTTTTTTGAGATGGAGTTTCATTCTTTTTACCCAGGCTGGAGTGCAATGGCATGATCTCAGCTCACTGCAAACTCCACCTCCCGGGTGGAATCAGGTGATTCTCCTGCCTCAGACTCCCAAGTAGCTGGAATTACAGGCATGTGCAACCAGAGCTGGCTAATTTTGTATTTTTAGCTCGGGTAGAGATGGGGTTTCACCATGTTGGCCAGGTTGGTCTCCAACTCCTGACCTCAGATGATTCGCCCACCTTGGCCTCCCAAAGTGCTGGGATTACAGACATGAGCCACCATGCCCAGCAAGTACTCACTTTTTATCTACTGATTACATCTACATTTTATTAAGTCCACTAATCAAAAAACTTCAAGCCTAGAACTTCATAGGTAGCTCCTGATTTCCTGGGAAAGCAGCCTGCTTGGATTTGTCAATATGACTAAAAACAGTCTCCATGATGTTTTTAAATGATGGCATCGCCAATGCATAGAGCATCTCAATGGATAAACCACATCCAATTCTTGGTTTCTACCCTGATTAAAGTGGAATGTTGGCAATTTCTTGAATCAATTTTCACAGCTATAGGAAGAGAATAAAAGCAAGTGATCCACAGACCCTTCTATCTCCCATTGAAGTCATTGGTCTTTGAGGAAAAATAATCACTAAATTTAATGCAATTCTAGTTTGCCTTAAAATCTTCATTGAGAAGGGGGCTGGAGAACTCCACAAGTTGACTAGCCCATAGATTGTCTCAAATTCGGTGACTTTTAGCTTGGGGATAATGTCACCTTATCATTTCCCTTCATCGTATTGGTCATATCTAACTTCTCTCGGCATGACGGAAGAGTTCTACAATGCTATCTTCTATTGCTCCTCCACTTAGAAATAATCCTAGGTTTGTACTGCACCGAACACTGAGAAAAGCTTGACATTTTTCATCCAATTAGTGCTTTGGATAAGACCAGAAGGTTTTTGTTGTTGTTTTCCAAGAGGAAACTATATAAATTTTCCTGTGGTCATGGTTCACGTATTCTTCCCTCTTAATGAAACACCTGCTTCTATGGCCAACCTTTCACTGGTTGCCCCAGTGCTGCACCCATATCCTTTCTCACTTATTTACCTGCCAATATAGAATATCCACAAGTTAAGGGTGTCCGCTTGATGAAGCAGAAATAAAAAGTTTTCTGGGAGGCTGTGGCAAAGATTATTTTTCTCTCTGGTAGAAGAGAGTGGTCAGAGGAGGGACCCCACCTCTGGCCTGCCAACATCACTTCCTCCTGTTTTGCGTCTTTGAACATAGTTGTGTGAGGATTTGATGCTCAAAGCTGCTGTAGCGTTTTTGAAACCATGAGAAGAGGCTGGGTACCATGGCTCACGCCTGTAATCCCAGCACTTTGGGAGGCCAAGGCGGGTGGATCACGAGATCAGGAGATCGAGACCATCCTGGCCAACATGGTGAAACCCCGGCTCCACTAAAAATACAAAAATTAGCTGGACCTGGTGGTGTATGACTGTAATCCTAGCTACTCGCGACGCTGAGGCAGGAGAATCACTTGAACCAGGGAGTCAGAGGTTGCAGTGAGCCAGGATCGCACCACTGCACTCCAGCCTGGCCACAGAGACAGATTCTGTCTCAAAAAAAAAAAAAAAAAAAAAAAAACCATGAGAAGAAGAGGCCATTGTTTGCAAGGATACACACCCTGAGCCCTGACAGCATGCAGGTACTGAACTAAAACCAGAATCCTCTTCCCACCCAGATAAAATCCCCCGGGCTTAGCCCCTTTCAGCCAGGAATTGTTTCACAGCCAAAAGCGTTCCTGTAGGACACACTGTACACCTGGTTCTTCCACTGCCTGGCTCTTGCACCAGGATAAGTCGCTAAGCATCAGACGCTCATCTATGGCATAAGCATGCTAAGAGAGGCCAATCCTAACAGCTTTATTTAAGCACAGAGCTCCTGAGAGGGCCAATCAGTTGTTACAGAGGGGGAAACCTCAAAACTTCTTTTATGTACCTAACCTTTAAAACACATATGGCCGCCTGTAGCTCACAATCTAAAAAGAAAATCATCAAGCTTTCCCACCTGATTATTTGTTATTGTCCATAACTCTGGGGAAAAATGCCACCGTATTTGAGCTTTTTATTGATTTTTGCACATGTCTTCAACTAGAAAATCTGGAGGAAAATGTGTGTCAATGCTCGAAGGCCTCTTACATATGTGAAGAGAAGAGAAGAGAACAGGTTTTGTGAGATGTTTTCTATCCAGGATTGATAAAGCCACAGAGGAGGAGTATGAGTCTGAAAGAGGAGGGTAGAGGAAGGACAGAGAAGGGAGAGGGGAAAATAGAAATAATGCTTTTTAGCAAATTTATTTTAAAATAACACTCTTATGTTTATCTGCACTTTATACTTAAGCTGTGTTGAAATGCAAAACCCCTTTGCCCTAAAGAGACTCCCAAGAGGCTGACTTTGAGCTGGCATCCTAAGAGCCAGTTTGGAACCCACTCCACCAAGGCTGCTATGAGTTGAAGATGACAGGCTTGAAATCCTCTTCTGGGGGCAGGAGGGAGGAGCTGCACAGGACATGTAGCACGCAGGCTAAGTGTGCATTCAGAACACTAGTAATCGGAATAAGAATCACAGTTAAAGGAAAAATGTTCCAGCCCCTACCAACATATATAGAATTTTGTACCCAGCATATGTGGGAAAAAAATACTTTCAGCACACATGATATTGTTTTTATTAGTTAACGAAATAAATTATCATTCTGGAATTGCATATGGGAGAGGCAACATGATTTGATGACTGTTTAGGGACTTTGAGTCTTAATCCAGCCCGTAGAATTGTTGTTTGAATGTGAGTCTCGCTGCATATTTACCAGCCTTGTTTATATAAGGCAGGGGTCAGCCACTAACAGATTCTACATGCAGAGTCTATGTTGCAGCTCATCTTACACAGAACTGGTGTTGAGAACAGAAAGCAAGAGAAACAGCCTCATAAAGGGTGCTGCCTTATCTTGCAACCTATTTTGATGATTTAGACCTCGTGTGTTTTTCCTTATTTTGATCCAGGTGAATAAATCAGCATAAAAAAGTGACAAAAAACACTTCTTATTGCTTCATGGATTTCTCTTTTATTCTCCTTTCTTCTTACTGCTTCTCTTTCCCACCCATACCACACCACAGCATCCTCCGTGATAGCACCCCTATCTTTGCCAAACAACTTGGTAGATCCTCCTCACTTACAGTTTTTGATTTGTATAACCCTCTGATGAATTCAGCCAACTGCAAAAATAAAAGCAGCCGAACAAACGACAGAAAAGCCAAAGCAAAACAAAACAAAAAGAACCTTATAAAAGCGCTGCTGTTGAGCACCCTGAGAACAACTTGGAGCTTGACATCGCCACTTGGGGGCGCCCTGGGAGCTCAGAAATGCAAGCTCCATCCAGCCCCGGGGAGCCCAGGCTGACTCAGGGCAAACCCTTCCTTCTGACTACACGGTTTCTGTACTCAACTAATCACACGGGAAATGAGACTGCCTTTTAGAAGACTTTTGTTTCCTATGAAAAGGAAGACTGCTGCGCCATAAATGTTTTAAATGCTCTCCGAAACATTAATATCAAGTCAGTAAATGAACCATAACTCTGTCTTCTCATTTATTGAAGAGTCAGATATTCCAGGAGGAAGGGGAGGGCAGAAAATGAAACTAATTTCCGTTTATCATGGAGGATGGACAGATCAGATAGATGAGTTTGTGTGCAAATAATTCAGTGATTCAGAAGGGATCCTGGATCACCTTTCACTGGGCCATTGGTGGGTGGGACACAACACTGGCTGAGAGATAGTGATGACACTGAGTTAAAAAACAAGCATTACTGGGCCCAGACTGCCTTATTCCACCTATCATGGAACAAAAAAGAAATCTATTTATCTTTATGTCAGAAACACAAAGCAGCCCAACCAAAGGGGTTCTCATGTATCAGCCATCTTCTGTAAGGGTGCCCAGTGTGACTTCGGTTGATCCTGCTGCTATTCCGCCTTCATTAACAGACTACTCAGTACCATTCCACCATACACCAATATCAAACATGTCATCAGATTTGCCAGGTTTGGATTTTCTTTCCCTTATTCCAGTTGATCCCCAGTACTGTCCTCCTATGTTTTTGGATAGTCTTACCTCACCCTTAACAGCAAGCAGTACGTCTGTCACCACCACCAGCTCCCATGAAAGCAGTACTCATGTTAGTTCATCCAGCAGCAGGAGTGAGACAGGGGTCACAACCAGCAGTGGAAGTAACATTCCTGACATCATCTCATTGGACTAAAGGAGGACTCACTTGATTCTGGGAATCATTCATCAGAACTGCTTTTCCTTGGATCTCTAGTCTGTGGAAACGTTTTTTTTTTTTTAATAATTTGGTATTTATTGAAAGTCAAGTGGATTCTTTTGCTTTCTGAGAGGTGAACACAGAAGACTGCAACGAGAACCAAATGACAAATGACATGCAAGGATTTTTCTTAATTATGCTGTACTCTCTGCATCAGATACATTCAGCCATAACTGTATCTTCCTGAGAGATGGAATTCCCTTTCATACGTTAATGGATGGAGTCTACAAATCAGTGAAAAAAGTTTTTGTTAAAATAAAGAGCAATAAAATTATGTAAATATTCAAGTAACCTTTTTTCTAATTAAAAAAAACATTGTAATCACTGATTCTAGAACGACAGCAACTTCTGTTTAACCTTACGTGAAGGAAAAAAAAATATATGGAAAGAACTTAATGTTTGCTGAATGAGTCCTTTCCATGGAGATTTGCTCTGTTTCATTGAAGTAATGAAGTTTCAGTACGTGGCCAAAGCTTGGATTCCACTTTTCGTCCTGCATTTCCACTTTTCTTCACGAGCCCATCAAAGAAAAATGGCATTTGTGTTACTTGGTTTTTTTCCTGCGTATCATTTACACTTTGACGTTGTTTGCTAATGAGTGCTGTGTGAAGTTCCGGAATTTGGCTACTCTTCATTGGTGATTACGTTTAAAAGCACTATGCAGATTCTGCCCTGACATAATGTGTGTTATTATGTTTTTAGTAATTGTACATTTTTCATTCTAGAGTTTTCTATAAATTTGAGGCTTGCCTTCTCAAAAAAGAAACTGTGCAGCCATTGAATGAAATGTCTTTGGGGTATGGTGTGACTGGAATGTTTGTTAGAAATTTGTTCACACTATCAAATATTGGTATCTTGGAGCCAGCAGAAGAGCAGATTTTGGGAGGTGGTAATATCAAAATTTAATTTCTTCCCAAGAACTTAATTTTCTCATTTATTTTACAGAATAGTAGTGAAATATTTGATGAAACTTTGTATTTTGGTAGCACTACATAGAAAATGTGTTTTAGATTTATGATGATCATATTTCTCACCAATGTAATTTCAGCCTCAGCAGTGATTTTCAAACTTAGGGAAAGGGACAGCATTAGATTTTTTTTTCATTTTTTTAAAATGATATCTTACATGAAACTACAAAAGACAAAAGAGAATTAGAAATGTTCGAATTAAAGTAAAGAAGGGTTGGGGAAGATGGGCCTGAACCCACTTCCTGTCTCAATCTATGCTACCCCAAACACTCCAGGGAACCTCTGAGGTTTTATTGGGTGCACTTTGAAAATTTCTCTTCTATAGTGTGTTTGTTTGATTTTAAATCACACAGAAAACTGGGTTTCACTCTTAGAGAAACATTTTCATCCGATTTTTTAGTTTGCTTCATTTGACTTCCTAAATCATTTTTGAGTTCACAAGGATTTAGTACTTTTCTGTTTAGCTTTCTCTCTCTAAGCTTTATCTACCTTAAAAACAAAGTCCTTTTTTAATGGCCAGTCCAACCAATTGATTTCTCAAACTGAAGTGCCCAGGTGTGGATTCATCAATTTCAGTTAGAATAGAGATGTGCTACTTAAGAGTTGGTGCAACTCCAAGGAGCTGACTTGTCCTTGCTTGGGTTGTTTTTTTTTTTTTTTTCTTTCACCTTCTCAAGTTTCCATGGCCTTTGTGTGTTCTTTTTATGTTTATTTAATTTCATGTGGTTTTCCATATCATCTCTTCTTTGGCTACATCATCTCCTTATTCAATGGATTATCCCTTTGTGGGGGCTGCTTATTTCAAAGATGTTGGGGGGAAAAAAACCCGAATCTATGAGCAGTAGTTGCACATAGTTGCCAGTTTTACCTTCTTAGTCATTAGATTTCCAAACCATGTTGCAGTTTTTTGGTCCAGATATAGTATTTCTTTCTAATAAAGTTTTATGTTGCTGCTCTAAATACAGATGCAATTTTTATTGACTCTGTAACCAGATAGAAAAAATTTAACTTGGGGGGGTGGAGCCAAGATGGGCAAATAGGAAAAGCTCTGGTCGGTCTGCAGCTCCCAGCCTGAGCGACACAGAAGACGGGTGATTTCTGCATTTCTCTTTGAGGTACCGGTTTCATCTCACTAGGGAGTGCCAAACAGTGGGTACAGGACAGTCGGTGAAGCGCACTGTGCGCGAGCCGAAGCAGGGCGAGGCATTGCCTCACTCGGGAAGCGCAAGGGGTCAGGGAGTTCCCTTTCCTAGTCAAAGAAAGGGGTAACAGACAACACCTGGAATATTGGGTCAGTCCCACCCTAATTCTGCGCTTTTCCAATGGGCCTGGAAAACGGCACACTAGGAGATTGTGTCCCACACCTGACTCGGAGGGTCCCATGCCCACGGAGTCTCGCTGATTGCTAGCACAGCAGTCGGAGATCAAGCTGCAAGGCAGCAGCGAGGCCGGGGGAGGGGCGCCCGCCATTGCCCAGGCTTGCTTAGGTGAACAAAGCAGCCAGGAAGCTCGAACTGGGTGAATCCCACCACAGCTCAAGGAGGCCTGCCTGCCTCTGTAGGCTCCACCTCTGGGGGCAGGGCACAGACAAACAAAAACTCAGCAGGAACCTCCACAGACTTAAATGTCCCTGTCTGACTGACAGCTTTGAAGAGAGTAGTGGTTCTCCCAGCACGCAGCTGGAGATCTGAGAACGGACAGGCTGCCTCCTAAAGTGGGTCCCTCACCCCTGAGCAGCCTAACTGGGAGGCGCCCTCCTAGTAGGGACAGACTGACTCCTCACTCAGCCGGGTACTCCTCTGAGACAAAACTTCCAGAGGAACTATCAGACAGCTGAATTTGTGGTCTCACGAAAATCCGCTGTTCTGCAGCCACCGCTGCTGACACCCAGCCAAACAGGGTCTGGAGTGGACCTCTAGTAAACTCCAACAGACCTGCAGCTGAGGGTCCTGTCTGGTAGAAGGAAAACTAACAAACAGAAAGGACATCCACCCCAAAAACCCATCTGTACATCACCATCATCAAAGACCAAAAGTAGATAAAACCACAAAGATGGGGAAAAAACAGGGCAGAAAAACTGGAAACTCTAAAAAGCAGAGCACCTCTCCTCCTCCAAAGGAACGCAGTTCCTCACCAGCAATGGAACAAAGCTGGATGGAGGATGACCTTGACGAGTTGAGAGAAGAAGTCTTCAGACGATCAAACTACTCTGAGCTACGGGAGGAAATTCAAAACAATAGCAAAGAAGTTAAAAACTTTGAAAAAAAATTAGAAGAATGGATAACTAGAATAACCAATGGAGAGAAGGGCTTAAAGGAGCTGATGGAGCTGAAAGCCAAGTATCGAGAACTACGTGAAGATTGCAGAAGCCTCAGTAGCAGATGCGATCAACTGGAAGAAAGGGTATCGCTGATGGAAGATGAAATGAATGAAATGAAGCGAGAAGGGAAGTTTAGAGAAAAAAGAATAAAAAGAAATGAACAAAGCCTCCAAGAAATTTGGGACTATGTGAAAAGACCAAACCTACGTCTGATTGGTGTATCTGAAAATGACGGGGAGAATGGAACCAAGTTGGAAAACACTCTGCGAGATATTATCCAGGAGAACTTCCCCAACCTAGCAAGGCAGGCCAACATTCAGATTCAGGAAATACAGAGAATGCCACAAAGATACTCCTCGAGAAGAGCAACTCCAAGACACATAATTGTCAGATTCACCAAAGTTGAAATGAAGGAAAAAATGTTAAGGGCAGCCAGAGAGAAAGGTCAGGTTACCCACAAAGGGAAGCCCATCAGACTAACAGCTGATCTCTCGGCAGAAACTCTACAAGCCAGAAGAGAGTGGGGGCCGATATTCAACATTCTTAAAGAAAAGAATTTTCAACCCAGAATTTCCTATCCAGCCAAACTAAGCTTCATAAGTGAAGGAGAAATAAAATACTTTACAGACAAGCAAACGCTGAGTGATCTTGTAACCACCAGGCCTGCCCTAAAAGAGCTCCTGAAGGAAGCACTAAACATGGAAAGGAACAACCGGTACCAGCCCCTGCAAAAACATGCCAAATTGTAAAGACCATCAAGGCCAGGAAGAAACTGCATCAACTAACGAGCGAAATAACCAACTAACATCATAATGACAGGATCAGATTCACACATAACAATATTAACTTTAAATGTAAATGGGCTAAATGCTCCAATTAAAAGACACAGACTGGCAAACTGGATAAGGAGTCAGGACCCATCAGTGTGCTGTATTCAGGAAACCCATCTCACATGCAGAGACACAGATAGACTCAAAATAAAGGGATGGAGGAAGATCTATCAAGCAAATGGAAAACAAAAAAAGGCAGGGGTTGCAATCCTAGTCTCTGATAAAATAGACTTTAAACCAACAAAGATCAAAAGAGACAAAGAAGGCCATTACATAATGGTAAAGGGATCAATTCAACAAGAAGAGCTAACTATCCTAAATATATATGCACCCAACACAGGAGCACCCAGATTCATAAAGCAAGTCCTGAGCGACCTACAAAGGGACTTAAACTCCCACACAATAATAGTGGGAGATTTCAACACCCCACTGTCAACATTAGACAGATCAACGAGACAGAAAGTTAACAAGGATATCCAGGAATTGAACTCAGCTCTGCACCAAGCAGA
>NW_026652276.1:234323201-234440083 GCF_009828535.3 Hylobates moloch | reverse complement strand
ATTAAACTAAAGAGCTTCTGCACAGCAAAAGAAACTACCATCAGAGTGAACAGGCAACCTACAGAATGGGAGAAAATTTTTGCAACCTACTCATCTGACAAAGGGCTAATATCCAGAATCTACAATGAACTCAAACAAATTTACAAGAAAAAACAAACAACCCCATCAAAAAGTGGGTGAAGGACATGAACAGACACTTCTCAAAAGAAGACATTTATGCAGCCAAAAAGCACATGAAGAAATGCTCATCATCACTGGCCATCAGAGAAATGCAAATCAAAACCACAGTGAGATACCATCTCACACCAGTTAGAATGGCCATCATGAAAAAATCAGGAAACAACAGGTGCTGGAGAGGATGTGGAGAAATAGGAACACTTTTACACTGTTGGTGGGACTGTCAACTGGTTCAACCATTGTGGAAGTCAGTGTGGCAATTCCTCAGGGATCTAGAACTAGAAATACCATTTGACCCAGCCATCCCATTACTGGGTATATACCCAAAGCACTATAAATCATGCTGCTATAAAGACACATGCACATGTATGTTTATTGCAGCACTATTCACAATAGCAAAGAATTGGAACCAACCCAAATGTCCAACAGCGATAGACTGGATTAAGAAAATGTGGCACATATACACCGTGGAATACTATGCAGCCATAAAAAATGATGAGTTCGTGTCCTTTGTAGGGACATGGATGAAACTGGAAAACATCATTCTCAGTAAACTATCGCAAGGACAAAAAACCAAACACCGCATGTTCTCACTCATAGGTGGGAATTGAACAATGAGAACTCATGGACACAGGAAGGGGAACATCACACTCCGGGGACTGTTGTGGGGTTGGAGGAGGGGGGAGGGATAGCATTAGGAGATATACCTAATGCTAAATGACGAGTTAATGGGTGCAGGAAATCAACATGGCACATGGATACATATGTAACAAACCTGCACATTGTGCACACGTACCCTAAAACCTAAAGTATAATAATTATTAAAAAAAAAAGGAAAAATTTAACTTGATTTGTGTGGTGTGATTAATAAAGAAATGATGTATATTTGTTATTTTGTTACCCTTTAGATTGTCAGAGACTCCCCCAATTTAATCAACAAAGTTTTATAAAGTAAATGAAAATATTAATAGAAATTAGTTTATTTACTTGGTTCTTATAACTGAAAAAAAAAAAAAGAAATCTAGAAAAAAGAACGAGGCTATGCTCTGATGGCTGACAGACTCTGAGGAAACTGCAAATACACCGAGGACCTTGCAGAGCAGCCTTAGATGGTCACTTCTGCACCTGTCTTCTTGGAGAACAGGAATTTTCTGATCTTTGAAAAACTATAGATTCATCTGTCCAAAAAAACTCAGCTAATTTGTTTTGAATCAGAGTTTTAAAAAGGCATATTTTCCTGTAAACTGGCAATGTATCTGAGAAGCTAGGACATCAAGAGATCCACCGGGTACCTCCAGATGAACTCTGAATTTATTTGTAAAGTCTCATCCCATGAAGGGTTTTACTGAAGAATAATAAAAGATTCAATTTTGGGGTAGCTTTATAACCATATGTTTCACATGCATTGTCTTATAAGTGAAAAGTCCTGGGGTAAAAGCAGGAGAGAGTTTGGGTTCAAACCCAGGTCTGAGTGCTGCATCTTGCAGGAAAATTCCCAGTAATCTTTGTCCACTGACTTCTGTCATTTCAATGACTCATTCACTGGAAACACATTCCAGGATGTTGTGAAATTAAATTTCCAGATGGCACAACCATAGGCTTACTTTAAAGCCCAGCTCACACACCACCTCATGGCTTTTGAGGTCTTCCATGATTCTTTAAGGAGTTACTACTAGCCTTGCCAAGGCCTCACAACGTCTGCGTGTGACTGCCTTATAAAACACACCACTCTTTACCTTGTGTTATTCATCCATCTATTCATACGACACACGTCACTGAACATCCGCCATGACTGGCCAAGTCTTATTTTCCCCATTATATGTTCCCTAAGAAGATCTATGTCTGATTATGGTTCATGCAAAAACCATCATCTACAGGGTAGGAGTTCATTAGAATAAAGTTCACTTAAGACACACTTATCTACAAACAGTCTTCAGAGAGGTGATCAGATGGAAGATATTAATATGATTCTGGAGTCTGCTAGGAACTGCTCTGACTGGTGACCACTGAGATACCAATGATGGGAAGGTGCTACATTGTTAACAACGGTGCCTTTCAAAAATGATTAACTATAATCTACTGGTAGGTCATATTTAAAATCTGTTATAAAATCAGCACATGACTTCTTTTAAAAAATTGAAAAATCTGCCATGCTGTGTTTTTCTCCTGCAGGCAGGGTGGGCTCCTCCCAGACAGACAGGCTGTACTGCTGGATACCTCCCTATACCTCCCCAGCAGAGGACAGACTCCTTGAGAGGAGGGACTAATTCCATCTCCTTTGCTGTTCATAACCAGTGTTTGTCACGGTGCCTGGAACACACGAGATGGGCAACAAGTATTTGTCAAATGAATGAATGAGGCTATGACGACGGCAATAACAAAATCATGGTAGGCAAGTCTGGGCTTCTATTATATGTAAGAACTGCTGAAGTCAGTTCAGAGAATCTTTCTCTGAATGTATCATTATGTGTTTTATATGTGGGGGATTCATCAGCTTCTAACATCTTAGATTCCCAAGGTGAGTGGGAAAAGAGAAATCACTGTCATGTCAATGAAGCAAGACATCTAGATGTATGTGTTATCAAGTTAGTTGCCATAGGACTCCAGTGGTGATTTATTAAGGAAGGGTACTCAGTGCACCAGGGCTGGGTGGCCACAGTGCCCCCCATTACCTCCTAGCAGCTTTCAAGGGTGAAGAGAGCTTCCATCCAGAGGAAGCTTAACAGGGTGAATAGGGAAAGGGCTTTCATCTGGGATTTTTCCTCCATTTTAGTGGTACAGCCATTTATATCTGAGGCTAATGAAAACACATCCTAGAGAAACTAATACTGGAAAGTGACACTTGGGATAGATGGGAAATCCTCTTAGAGTGGTTTATGTATCAAAAATAGATTAAGACCACTGATGAGAAGCCCACATCATTTTTCCACACTTTGAAATTAATTCATTTCTTATATATACTAGTGGTATTAAATGTTTTGATTATTTACTCATTTATTCATCTATTAAGTAATTTGGATTAAGTGTTCTTTTTAATTACAGCATCAGTAATTTTTTAAAAACAACTCTATAAATATTTGCTCAAAGGGCTAACGGTGAACCCCTGAAAAACACATGTGGCTGCAGGCTGGAGACTGTGGATAAGGCTGCCATGAGGTCCTGGGAAATGTCTATTAGAGCGCCAGGAGCAGCTATGTTTCAGTGAACACTTCAGAATACCAATGGGGAAAGTAAATTCATAGAATATAAACCGACTGAATTCTTTCTTTCTCCAATGTGCCTCCCAGGGTCAAATCTGGCTCTCTCCTCTCTGGTTCCTGGGAAGCCCGTCTTCCTACCAAGCTCAAAGCTGCTCTTGTATGGTGTACTTACTGATTTTACAATATGACTTTCACTGAGTCTAAAGATTTTCAAATGTCTGGATCACAGACTCATGGGCCACAAATCAACCTTGAACTGAAGAAACTAAGAAAGATCCAACAAAACAGTATTATAGTTGTGAATATTATTCACAAATAGATTTCTTAATTTCCTTTTGCCTTGGGATAGAGTTTCTACTGCGGTTGCAGGTGACCAGGCCCACTCGCCCACCATGTGCCTGCCGGGTCTGTAGATGCCAGGGAATATCACCTTCCCCACTGGAACAAGCATTATGGATGAGTGATGCAGACGTCAGAGTTAGAGTTGGCACGCTATGTCCCCCTTCCCTCTTCCTATACGCGATTGTTCTTCCATGGACACTGAAGTATGGCAAGTGACTACTGAAGCGGCAGTTTTGCTTGGAAATCCCACTTCCTAGAAGAAAAATACCCCTTGCTTGAACGGGTAAAATGCTACACGGTCCATCTGCTGCCCATTTCCAATCACACTTCCAGAAAAAGGGCAAAAATAGTGCCCAGGGTATGATGTGCCTGTGCACCACCATCTGAGCTGGGGCTCCTTCTACATCTCAGTTGCCCAGGAATGATTAGACCCAGCACCTGGATGGCTTCACAAATGGTACAATAAAAATCTCAGCTCAGAGCCCCAAAATAGCTGTAAGCAAGACATTTGAAGCTCAGTTTCTTCCACTTTCTAACTCGAGAAAGTAGAGGCCAGACGAGGTGGCTCATGCCTGTAATCCCAGCACTTTGGGAGGCTGAGGTGGGCGGATCACCCGAGGTCAAGAGTTTGAGACCAGCCTGGCCAAAATGGTGAAATCCCCCCTCTGCTAAAAATATAAATATTAGCCAGGCGTGGTGGCAGGCACCTGTAATCCCAGCTACTGGCAAGGCTGAGGCAGGAGAATCACTTGAACCTGTGAGGCTGAGGTTGCAGTACACTGAGATCGCACCCACTGTACTCCAGCCTGGGTAACAGAGTGAGACTTGATCTCAAAAAAAAAAAAGTAGAGAAAAGCAGGCAATTTGTGGATTGTTAAAAAGAATAAACACTAATCATATTGTTTATTTTCTCACACACACACACACACACACACATACTCCTGGCCATTCGTCATTCTCTGGTTTCATGCCATACTCTCCTTTCACTGGGCTTAGTGAGTTCACATTCGGAAGGCAGTCTATTCATGTTTTAAGTACTTTACTTTTGCCAAGGTCTCTAACATCAAGGAGAGTTGCTCTCCTATTTTCATCAATAGAGCTAATAAATATACGGTACAGACTACGTAAAAAGGGCAAACAGCATTACTATGTCCTTGATCTATGGAAATGATCTATGGAAACAATCTTTGTGGATTTCTGTGGATGAGACAAGATTTTAAAGCATTCAGTCTGTGCCTTGGCTGTAACTTTGAGCTTCTTGATGCTTTTACATTTTCCACATAGCTTTTCTAGGGGTGTTTAGATGGATAAATGCCTCTCTAGATAAAAGCATGATGCTGGGCTATCAATAAAAAGAGATGGATTTCCTGCATCAGAAGCTGGATATCTTGATCCCCTGGTTCTACCACTGCCATTACAAGTAATTCCTGCAAGGAAAAAATTGCATTCTGAAGTGAGGCAGGACGGAAATAAAGTAAATCAGTAGCATAAGGGAGACATCACTTCATGTTTGTGTTACTTTTTCATTATCTCTAATGAATAGAATGGTTTATATAACATTGAAAACCAAAGTAATTATTGTATTATTGCATTACTGCTATATATGAAAGATGATGAATTATAGAGTGTAACTTATTCACTTTACTTATTTTCAAGTCTTAAAGTGAACCCATTACATGACCACATCATAATTCTTTACTAATGGAGCCTTCACGCCCTCATAAAGACATGGCATGTAAGGATACCTTGTCCATTGAACACCAGTGATCAGCTAGTGAGCAATTTGTCCACAAAGGAAAGTTAAAGGCTTTACCCTCAGAAAGCGGAGCCTGGGGAAGATCCTTAAGGTTGAAAATCTGAGTGCATAAAGACGTTGCTGGGTTCAGGTGCCTCAGGGTTGGGTGGAGAGAATGCTGTATCAGGACACCATGACCTAGGAACAGGTCAAACCATGGGCTTTGTCCATTTTGCATATATTTTAGCTTCAAAAAAGGTCAGTTCTTTCCATTTGGGTTGAATAGATGGGGTACTTTGAATTCAACCAATGACTAAAGCTGGCCAAACAAATTAATGGATTGACTTTCTCAATTTTCTGTTGGTTGAGCCTTTATGAAACAAAAGCAAGCTTTGAGTGAGTCAATGATAGAAGGGAAGAAGATGGAAACACAAATGCCATTGAAATGAACCTCACACACTCCCATGCAGTGAAGGAAGTCTTGCACAGTGCCCAGATATCATCAAGGACAACTTGATAATCACAAAATAATAATAATTAAAATTAAAGGGAGTGTTAAACTGCTGAGTCATGCTTGTCGAGCTCCAAAACAAATGTTATCTTAAGTCAAAAGTAGGCAAAAGAGAAATCATTGATCTCAAACATACACACACATACACACACACAAAGGAAGGAAAAGACAGGAGAAGGGAGACCCGTACATTTGCTTCAGGGAACCACAACTCTAGAACAGGAACTCATGACACTACGTGAGGTGTGCAGAGGGGGGATAAAAGCATGGGAAGGATCCACAGCGATGAGTGTTATAGAGGCTACACATCCTCCGTCTGTGTGAACTTGAACAGGCCTCATGCCCTCGCGATGGACTTCCATTCTGTCAGCTATAAATTCAAAGGATTGGAACAACTGAACATTTGGGCTTCTTTCATGTTCTAAGTCAAGATTCATACTAGCAGTAGTATCTTTCTTGCTATGAAGGATTTGACCAGGTATATCTTTATCTTTAGATTAAATATTAGATTGTACTATTTCCTAGAAGGAACAAATTCATCTTGACAACAGTTGTGTAGAAAAATATGTGTTATTTAGTTGGCCCTACGCTTAATAAGCTATAAATTGATACAGCTGTGAACACTATTACTAGAATAGTGGCATTCACGTCGTTCACAGTAAAATCATCTCAATGAGCCTTCCACCAATATCACCAGGGCAGAGATATTCTGTTAATCTCTATAAACATGTGCTGTGTGATGCCTATCAATGAACTGTAGTTTAGTTCCACTCAAATTGCAAAGAGGTCTAGAAACCATGTGATACTAGAATGAACTGAAAAGTGGTTATTTGTAAGAAAAAACCCTTGTTCTTGTGTGCAGAGGAGCAGGTACCAAGTAAGAAGAGTCTTTTGGTATCAGCACTTTGAATACATGTTAAGGTCCTGTTGGGTTTCCAAACAAGAACTGTGATTGTGAAGGGTCCTCTTCTTTTCTAGAAAACTAATCAACCATGGAATATGGGCAACTGCTGGTCTAGCTTATAGAATCATTCACAATGAGAAATATAATTGCATCACAGACAAAGACGAAGGGACTCTAGATACAAGGTCACCTCTTCGTGAGGAAGATGCAGAGCCTTACAGCAAATTCAGTGACACTGCAGTCAATACAAAGAATGAACATTCCTTGACCAGGTTATGAAGGCATCGTAGCCAGGAGTTCCTTCTTACACTGAATTTAAATGCTGGACAGGGACTTGGAAATGATTCAGTTTGACTGTCTTCATTTAGAGACATAGCAACAGCCTCAGAATGCAAGTGTCTTCTCCCCAGAGTTCAATGCCAGTGCAGAGAGGCAAAGAAAGGAAAGGAGAGAGAAAGAAAGAAGGAACACTGTCTTAATCACAGATACATGTGCATTCTAGGGACAAAGCAGACATAAGCCAAGTATGTATATATTTATGTAGAAGGATATAGTAACCCATCCACAGCACACAACACAGTAAAATCTCAGGCCCTGGAGCCCTGATGGCTGAACCTCTGGACTCAGATTCTATCACTCGTGGGGTATTGGGCAAATGCTTTTATGATTTTGTGAAATAATACAGGGAAATCACTTACCACCCAGGAACTCTGTAGACTTAAAGGTTTAGCAGTACTGTTGCTTAGCTTGGAAGGCCCCAGAGCTACAGGTGTATAAAGCCACCTTTAAAGGCAGCCACAGGTGTATAAAGCCACCTGAAGAGGCTGAATTGCCCCACACAACAAGGGGGATGTGGGGGGGAGGGGGGTACATTTTAAAGAGAGAGGGGATTCAGGCCCTAAAATTTAGAAAAGATTCTAGATCTTTTTTGTTTCTTTAGACAAAAATGAGACAAAAAAAATGAACTCCTAGAACGATCTGGTGATGCCAGCACTTCATTTGTCAGAATCATCTGCTTAAATATATAAGATAAAATATGTCAGATTGCAAAGAAAATGCATTATTTTGAAACATAGTTATAAGTATACAAAAATAAAATGTATTTATATTGCTTTATTAATGATTCACAATGTATTTAAAACACAGGCAAGTTAGATTTTTTATTTTTAAAGATATCAGTGAAATGGCTGTCTGGGCTTGGATAAACTAGTAACATTTTACTGTGGGATTATCTTGGACAAGGAGGCGTGCTTTAAATAAAATAAAATCAGTGCTCCCAACGGTAGACAAGGTTAAATACGCTTTGCTACCTCTCTAAGCTAATGTCCTTCCCATTCCTTCACTCAGGCCCCAGCCACACAGGCTTCCTTGCTCTTTCTCAACAGCACTTGGTGCTTCAGGCTGTTTACGCCAGCTGACCACCTGCAACGTCCTTGTCCCAGATATCTGCCTAGCTCACTTCCTTGACTTGCCTGTCAAATTGGATATCCAATTTTGAGTTTTTAATTCTGATGCTTATAAGAATGGGACTCCTGCTCATGCCTGTAATCCCAGCACTTTGGGAGGCTGAGGCAGGAGGATCACAAGGTCAGGAGATCGAGACCATCCATCCTGGCTAACACGGTGAAACCCCGTCTCCACTAAAAATACAAAAAATTAGCTGGGCGTGGTGGCGGGCACCTGTAGTCCCAGCTACTCGGGAGGCTGAGGCAGAAGAATGGTGTGAACCCAGGAGGCGGAGCTTGCAGTGAGCCAAGATCATGCCACTGCACTCCAGCCTGGGTGACAGAACAAGACTCCACCTCAAAAGAAAAAAAAAAAAAAAAAGAAAACAAAAGAAAAAAGAATGAGACTCCAGTTTAGCAAGGATACCCAATGATAAACAATGCAAATTTGATAATTTACTTTGTAAGGAAAAGACAGCCTGGACTCCAGAAATGCTAGATTCTCCAAAGGCTTTTGAGTTAAACTGCACTCTAAAGCTTGTTCCTTTAGGTCGTGCCCCTGAATGACTCTTGAGAAGGGAATCCCCAGAGACCGACCAGCTCTGTTGCTTGAGTGTCTGCCTAGAGTCCCAAAGCTTATCAAATAGGGGTATGCCTAAAACCTACTACGACTCCGAAATAATGGTGACAGTATATTTCAAGATATCTGCAATTGCCACTGTGATATGGGAATATCTGTGATTTTTTTTAGTCACAGGTAATGCCAAAACTACTGTGTATTTTGCCTACAGACATGCTGAAGGGCAGCTGTTTCTTAGTGAGACATTAGTAAAAATAATTATGACCTTTTTGTTTCTGTAAGTTCATAGGCCCCTGGGACCCCACGTGAAGAAACCTTGCTTTAGAGTCTGAGATGAGAGAAGAGGTCTGGGGCTAAGGTGTTAGGGAGGGCCTCTTGGCATGAGGAAGACCCAGAAACCCGAGGAACACGGAAGCCTTGTTTGCAAGATGAGAATTAAAAAATAGTTTATCTAAAACTTCAGCAGGTGAAACTCATTAAACACACATCATCATTGTGTTAGTGGTGGCTCTCAGTGTGAAGAAGAAGGGATTGTATTCGCCCTAGGGGATAATGGACAGTAAGAGATCGTAGCCAGGGAGAGATAATAGCCAGGGAGGGTAAGACAGTCAGGGAGAGCTTGGGCATATGAGCTCTTGGTGGGCTGAGCTAGTAACCAGCGTTTAGAGCTAAAAGTAAGCAGATGGATGCTTACTAGGCATTCTCAGACACACTGGGGAGTCCAGAAGAGGGGGCTTACGTTATTTTGTTTGTGTATTAATAGCTCAGAAACATGCAGACACTGAAATATTTCGGGCTGGCATGCTGGAAACAGTGACAGCTGCTTCCAGAAGGGGAAGATGTTGGCAGCAGATCAGGCTGTGTGAGTGGTCACCAGGGACTTCTGGAGGGAAGGTTTTCCTATGGCTGGGAGTGGGGAAGTCCAGATGCTGAATCTCCCAGCAATTCAGGTAAAGGTATCACATAGAGGAGAGCGTCAGATCCAATGGGGAAGCTGGGAAAGGAACGTGGACGCCTTCCCAAGAACTGAGGACCAGGTCTGTCACGTGGAAGGCAAGCAAAGATGTGCTCACCTCAGCCAGGGCTGTTCCCGGACCACACATTCCACAGCTTTGGGGCAGCAGGAAGCACCGTTAGGATGCAGGAGCTCGCGAGGCCTCACCCAGGCCCATGCTCCAGATGGTGTAAGCCCGTCTGGAGGCTCGGGAGGGCCTCCTAGTCATCAGCATCACGGCTGTAAGAACAAGGACCGGGTCTCAGGTCCCAACTCACACCTGGCGCCCTCACTACCCCACAGGAGTCTCCTCTGGGACGTTCCACGGCACTGGACAAAGGAACCATGATGAGCGATTTCTGATATTTAGGTGAAGTCAGTTTGGAAGATGTCTGTAACATTTCAGAAAAACATGGGTCAGGGGCAGAGAAATAGCCAGGGGCCAAAACTGCTACTTGTTTAATTTCTTTTAGACAGGGTCTTGCTCTGTCACTCAGGCTGGAGTGCAGTGGTGCTAACACGGCTCACTTCAGCCTTAACCTCCTGAGCTCCAGTGATCCTCCCGCCGCAATCTCCTGAGTAGTTGGAACTACAGGTGTGTGCCGCCATGCCTGGGTAATTCTTGTATTTTTAGTAGAGATGGGGTTTTTCCATGTTGCCCAGGCTGGTCTCAAACATCTGGCCTCAAGTGATCTGCCCACCTTGTCTTCCCAAAGTGCTGGGATTACAGGCGTGAGCCACCGTGGCTGGCCTAAAATTGGTAATTTTTGACATGAGGCAATTTTTTTCTTTTTTTTTTTTTAGATGGAGTTTCACTCTGTCACCCAGGCTGGAGTGCAGTGGCGTGATCTCAGCTCACTGCAAGCTCTGCCTCCCGGGTTCATGCCATTCTCCTGCCTCAGCCTCCCGAGTAGCTGGGACTACAGGTGCCTGCCACCACAACCAACTAATTTTTTGTATTTTTAGTAGAGACGGGGTTCCACCATGTTAGCCAGGATGGCCTCGATCTCCTGACCTCGTGATCCGCCCGCCTCAGCCTCCCAAAGTGCTGGGATTACAGGCATGAGCCACCATGCCCACCCTAAAATTGCTAAATTTTGACATAAGGCAATTTCTTTTTTTCTTTGAGACGGAGTCTTGTTCTGTCACCCAGGCTGGAGTACAGTGGTGTAATCTCAGCTCACTGCAAGCTCAGCCTCCCAGGTTCACACCATTACGCCATTCTCCTGCCTCAGCCTCCCGAGTAGCTGGGACTACAGGTGCTCGCCACCACACCCAGCTAATTTTTTGTATTTTTAGTAGAGACGGGGTTTCACCGTGTTAGCCAGTATGGTCTTGATCTCTTGACCTCATGATCCGCCCGCCTCAGCCTCCCAAAGTGCTGGGATTACAGGTGTGAGCCACCGCGCCCGGCCAACACAAGGCAATTGCTAATCCACCACTGCACTGTCTCAAGGAAGACATAGACATAGAGCCAGATAGAAATGGTCATGTCTCTCATTTAAATCGGAAATAGGGAACATGGGAGAAAACAAGTATGTGGCAGTGTTTCAGAGACAGGCTCCCTAGGTTAGTATGGGTGTGACAGCACCCCTGTGGACTCCCTGCCGTGCCAGACTCTCAGAGGCACCTGCAGGGCTGTGGGCCTCAAGGGCAGAGGGGAGGTGGCTGTGTGAGGACGGTGTGGTTGGAGCTGCTGAGAGCTCGGAAGAGGAAGGAAAGGGCCTCCCGTGAGTAAGGCCGGAGTTGCGGGCGTTTGAGGTCTGCTGAACTCCAGGACGTGGTTTCCTCTGGCTGCAGGCAGCACATAGTGGCAGGGGTCAGAGGCATCAGGAGTTGGATGCAGACGAGGGAGTTAACAAGGGAAGAGACAGAGAAGGCCATAGCGTGGACTGGGCAGAACTGAAAGATCAGAGCAGGCAGAGCGGGACCTGCCAGAAGCAGTATCTGCTTCTCTCAACTTCTTCAGGGCAGATATCCAAAGGAGACGGGAAAGGATGAACGCAGCTTTGCAAAGGAGGGAAGAGGCCTTGCCACAGGGATCCTTTCTATCAAGATGAGAAAATGTGGGCAAGACCCTGCGCGTCAGCTCCACCGAGGAGGATGCAGGGGGAGCACGTGCGTAGGCACCAGGGTGCACATCGATGACAGTCCCAGGAAAGGAGGGACCCACAGGCATGTCACAAAGGAGGAGAAAATGGGGCTACCTGGGAAAGAAAGAGTTACTTGGAAAAAAGCTGGGAAGTCCAGTAGGGCCGGGCTGGGATCCCAGGGAGCAGGCCAAGAGTAAACAGGGCCCCATCTACTCAGGGATATGGTGGCTAATGGCAAACGCTGTTGTGGCCTTGTCCAGACAAGGAAACTGATGCATACAGTCTCCAGAAATGAAACAAACACATTAGGGTGTATTTGGGGGAACTGTGTTTAAAATTAAATTCTGTCAGAGAGGATGAGTCTAACAACAACATATTAGGAGCTTCTCCCATTTTTAAGAACCCCACACAAATGTCATAGCTGTCCCGGCTCCACGGCCATGCGAGGGTGGGCACCCAGGACGCCTGGGCACCTGGGCAGCCCATAGGAGCACTGGCTGGTGGTGAGGAGGCTCCATGCAGCGTCTGTGGACTGCATGGCTCTGTCCTCTTTTCTAAAATTAAAGCTTACAAACCAGTAAGACTGGGAAAGAAATTGAGGCAGGCAGGCAGCCATGTTTCCGGGATCCAGGATGAACTGTGGAAAAGCATTTGGGCTCATGTTGTCAATGTGACAGGTGCAGACAGATTTCCTGAGCTCCTGAGAGGAGGAGGTGAAGGAAGATACTGGAAGAGGAAAGGAGAGGAGGGAGAGGATTTATCATTTGGATAAGGGGAAGAAGGGACAAGCCACCTGCCCAGATGAGCGACAACGAGCAGGGAGAATAAGACAGCAAATCAACTCCAGAAGTCTCTGTTCCTCTAAAAACCACAACAGAGGAAAAGAAAGCATGGGGAGTAGCATCGACTATTTAACGCCCCCCCCCCCAAATTCATACTTTGAAATTTTTCCCCTGGAGCGATGGTGTTAGGAGGTGGGGACTTTGGGAGTGATTAGGTGGTGAGAATAAAGCCCACAAGAATGGGACTAGTGCCCTTAGCAAAGAGACTTCAGAGAGACCCCTCACTCCTTCCACCACGTGAGGACACAGCGAGAAGCCATCCTCTGTGGGTCAGGAAGCCGCATGTTCCCAGAATGCAGAAGACGGGTAAGTGCTCTTCAAACTATGTACTGTTAGAAAGTGATAGCTGTAATAAACAAACTCTGAAGAATCAAGTAAGTTAACACGACAAAAAAAAATGTTTAGAAGCAGTGAAGGTGTCAGAGAAATTCAGAGATTATTATTAGTTAAGAGTCCTCAAAAATTCTTTTCTATTTCCTGGTGGGAAGTGAGCTAGCCGTGTGGGATGAATTATTTGATAAGATGCTATATTAAATTCACATTTTTAAAAAGTACTCATGCTATGTTTAATTTCCTTTAGAACTCCCTGAGCATAATTAAATTTCAAAGCTTTTACAACAAATCTCTTTTGCATTATTTTCCCAAACAAAACAAGAAAACACAAGGACAAAGCATACTGTGAAGCAGTGGAGACTGGAGTCCTGCATTTGCTGAACTTTCTTTTTATGTGTTGGATTCTGATTTTATATCATTTCCATTCGTGTGGACTCTGAAGAGGTATCTCACTTGTTTATATCATAATTAAAATAATTTTAAAAATAGAATATTACCGAATTCATTAATCAACAGAACAATAAGCTCACATGAAAGATTACAGAAAGGCTAGAACCACTTTTGGAGACAAAGTTTATAATAAGCTTTGTTATTCTATAGCAGTTTTATGCTATTGATGTCCTTGATGGGGGACTGAGACAGGAATAAAATATTTCATTTCTTTTGCTTTTACCCAGTTAAACTCACCAAGGACACTTGAAGAAGTCATGTCCAGGGATCACTGTCATCACAAATGGAGAAAAGGCCAATGTCTTTCCATGCTGCCTCACCAAAAAAGGACTTAGTTGGTCCAGACCCTTCATTCCAGCGTAATATCCATGACCTAGTCACACTCCAGGCCCAGGTTTGAGCTACATGTTCTAGCAAGCCCTTAACTTCTCTAGGTCTCAAGTCTAATCTCTGCATCTGTGCCAGGTTCCCTGAGACTACTCTAAAGCTTGATGATTCACTAGCATTCACAGGACTCAGAAAAGCTTACTTTTCTGAATTAGATGTACTGTTCTGATGCATTATAGCAAAAGGATATGAGTTAAAATCAGAATAAAATAAAAGGTACATGGGGCAGAGTCCAGGAGAAACCAGGTGAAAGCTTCCAGGTGTTCTTTGCTAGTGGAGTCTCATGCTCTTTATTAATTTTCCCAGAAACCATGTTACCAACCATGGAAGCTCAGCCATGCCTTGGTGTCCAGGGCTTTTACTGGGGGTTAGTCATGCAGGCATGTAGCACCTGCACACCTGACCTCAGATACTCACACCATCCCAAAGCGAAAGCAGGCATTCACCAAACATAAATTACATTGTTAGGATAAAGTAATCAAACTGGTTTCATGTGGGCTGAGGCCTAAGGCATCCAAAAAAATTCTTATTGGGCGCACTATTCCAAAGGTTGGTGGCTAATTTCCCAGGACCATCCGAGGGCCAGTCCCAAAGCAGGTCTTTCTGAGAATGTGCAGGCTTTGAGCAACACAAGCCTGGTGAGTTAACCCTTTCCTGTACAGAATCCCTTTTCCTTTCTGTGGTCAAAGGGGATTCAAAGGCTTTCAAACTTTTGTGACTGTAATCCACGATGAGAAATATATTTTATATAGCAACACAGTAAACACATACCACATACATAGATAATGGACAAAGTTTCATATTAGTTCATTCTACTAGTTATTATGCACTAGGTATATTTCTATTGCATTTTATTTTCTTAAGCCGATCATGGCCCACTAAATTAATTCCCTAACCTTCTATTGTGTTACAACCTACATTATGAAAAACCAAATATGCAAGAGAGTTGAAATGTTTAAAGTGCTACAGAGCTCGAGGACATTATTTTAAGAAAGGTCAGCCACATTCATAACTGTGCTAGACTTGGGATTGTTAATTGTGATAGTTGACAGGAAGAGTATTGCATAAATAAACAAAAACACAGCACTACAGGATGAAGGGAGATTCTGACTAAGCTACATAAACACAGTCTACACTGGTGAAATTTTAACCAAAGGCAGCATTTTCTCTATCACCCTTCAGATCCTTCCTCTCAGTACTCCCCCTACCCTATTTCTCTTCATCTCCCTTCTCCTCTTTCCAATTCAACATACAAACCCACTCATCATGGCCTTTTCCCCCAAGATAGTGTCTTCTGAGCTGAAGTGACTCCACATCTCAAGACTCTCATTGGTTTATATCCCTCTAGAAAGCACAAAGGAGGGAAATAATCAGGTGATGTAATTAGCCCAAAGTGTTAAATACTGATGATGCCAATAGTTACTCCTCCTGCGACATTTAAAAAGGAGTTCTAGAATTGACACTATTCTAGAGCTGCCTCCTCCCCGCAAAATCATGCCTTTTGGACACTGGCAAGCCTGTGGGGATGGAGTTTTGGAGAATATAAGACATGCAAGGTCCTTCAAGAGCTCCTGGTTGACTATTTGACCCTGGCAGATTCCAGCTCATGCCACGTAAATGAAAGGTGAAGACCTTGATTTTACAAAATATCAGCCTGGTGCATCTTACCCAGACTTTGGTACCTGGCGAGAAAAGTAGGAGGAGAAAGGTGGCAGCATGCAGATCTTACACTCATGGGGAGACAAGCCCCACTGCTCGAACTCCGTTTATGACAGTACAGTTACTTAGCGAAGAGTCCCACAATAAACCCTAAACAAGAATTACATTATGCAATCATAACATACGCACGTTAAAGGGATTTTAGAGATTATCTCGATCAGGGAGTGGCAAGAAAGGAATTAAGTGTTAATTAAATTAACACCTAATTAATTAATTTAATTAACACTTAATTCAAGTGATAATTAAGTCCACACACGGACATCTGACTTCCAATTCAACGTTCTCCCTGATACCACACCACCTTTCAAAGGCATCCCTGGAAACCTCTGCTTGTTTTTCTAGATCTAGTTAGCTTGCTTTTCCTACATTTGAAAAGAAGTGTGCCAATGAGCATTGACATAACGGGGAAAAAAAAAACTGATCATCTAATAAATCTGTTGTGTCTCCAACAAGCCCAGTCTTTAAGTACACACAGCAATTTATTCAATTACTATCAATCTTTGCAACATGATTTGTGGGTGACAAGAAAAATAATACACATAAAAGTGGCTTTGATGCTTATGACGCTCACATATATCTACTGATCAGATTATCTGAATCAGGCTGCTAACCACAGGCACTATTTGTGGATTGATAGCTGGACTATTTGCCAGGTTTAGTCGCTTAATTCAAGTGATAAATACTGTATTTGCTCCCATAATTCCTTCTCGCACACACTTCTTATAAAGAGATATTTTACAGCTGAGAAGGAAATTATGCAGCCCGTAGTATAAATTCCTCTCCTGGCAGATTGAGTGGATGTAGCACCAGAAGCTCCCGGAATAATCAGAACTTCAAAGGTCATAGGTAAGCATTTGAAGGTAGTAGAGCTCAACCTAATCTTGCTGCCCATAAGCTGTTGGACACCCCTATATTCTAATAATTGAATTTATTTTTAACAGATACATCTTTCATAACTATTTTCTCAATTTTTGCATAATTAAAACATTCTGAAATATTTTTGGAGGCGTGTAGGTCTTTGTAATACAATCTGTTACGTAAAATATCTAAAGGCAGGCCAGAGGCCACGGTGGTTCACACCTGTAATCCCAGCACTTTGGGAGGCCAAGGCGAGTGAATCACCTGAGATCAGGAGTTCGAGATCAGCCTGGCCAACATGGTGAAACCCTGTCTGTACTAAAATACAAAAAGTTAGCTGAGCATGGTGCTAGGCACCTGTAATTCCAGCTACTTGGGAGGCTAAGGCAGAAGAATCGCTTGAACCCAGGAGGCGGAGGTTGCAATGAGCTGAGATTGCACCATTGCACTCCAGCCTGGGCAACAAGAGTGAAACTCAGTCAAAAAAAAAAATTCCAAAGGCAATATTTCAAATGTACCAATTTCATTAAACCGAATGGCACAATCCCGTAGGCTTTTGTGATGCTGATGGTTGTAGAGCAACGTGCCCCTTATTATTATTTGGGGAATGCAGACTTAAGAAGTGTGTCTGTGCGTGTGCGTGCACACCAAGAAACATTTCCAGAGCCTGCCGTAGGAGGTATTATTCACCTTGTATTAGGCTACATGAGCTGGGGTCACAACTCCCTGTGAACTCTGTGGTTAAAGGCACAAAAGATGCCAAGGGTAATTCTGCACCTTTGTCACTTCCCAGGCAGGGTTCGTGCAATCTTCACAAGGTATCCTGGACTCACTAAAGGTCCATTCATGGAGTCCTGAGTCTTAGGTGAAACATTGAGACTAGATATAGCATGAGGATCCAGAGGTCATCCTAGCTTACACTCAGGACAAGCACTGAGTACCTCAGGCTGTAGAAGGTTCTTCCTCCTGGAGCAGAAGAGGAATTGGCTTTGTAATGACCCTTGGGTTAGAAGTTAAGAAAGAGTCAGCTGTCAAACCACAAGCCACATGCAAACCAGATGGCAGTTGGGTTCTCCCTGCTCTTTGAGGTCTGAGGAAGAGAAGCTCCAACCTCTGTCTCATCCTAGCACAAGACCACAATCCGCACTAAGATTTCTTTCAATTACCAGGAAAGATTTCTTCTTCTGGCCACCTCTGCTGGTGAGTTTTTGTTTATACCTGTCCTTTTTCCGGCCTATGCAATGAGATACAAAGTCATGATGAACTGGACATGCAATTCAGCTGCATCCTCAACTTCATGCTCCACACATACACACAAGACAACACTTGCACAAAGCAACTGTTAGTCTATAAAATTTGCCTTAAAATTTCAGGGGGAGCATTCATGGCAGGAAGGGGGACATACACCTTTCAATCACACATTAGGCACTGCCTAACTCTTTTCTTCTACCTTTATCACTAGGATGTTTTTCCTGGCCTCTACTTTCCCATGATGCTTCACATCTTTCCCATTCTATGGTTTCTTCTCCTTTTTTTCTATTTCTTCCTCTCTCCTTCCCTCCCAAAGGCAAATGCAAGTGTCCCCTACTCTCCACTCAGCATGACATAAACCATCTATCTGTTGCTTGGGTCCTCAATGTCTCGCTTGCCATGGTCAAACAGCTTTTCAAAATATTTTTCCAAAGAAAGAGCATTCTCTTGTTAAGAAAGAGTCTAGTGAAAACTCATAATAATTTATTACTTTTTCCATCACAAAATAATTATAAATGAAATTAGCATCTTTGTAGAGTCTCTTGCTCTACCTCTTCCATCACCTTCTGTAGCCAAGTGTAAAGTTTATTGTTGTTTTATTTTACTTGGTAAGAATGTTGGTTGGCAGGAAACTCTAACAGCTCTAGGATTCCTCCGATTGAGAGGGGGAGTTGAATTCTCCTCCCCTTAGATCTGAGTTGGCCTGAACAGCTGAGATAGCTAATTCTGGATATCAACTTGACCAGCCAATGGGATGCCCAGATAGCTGGTAGGACATTATTTCTGGATTGTGTCCATGAGGGTGTTTCTAGAAAAGATGAGCATTTGAATTGGTAGATGAAGAAGATCCATTCTCACCAACATGGGTGGGTGTCATCCAATCTCTTGATAAATGAAACAGGGAGGCTTAGAGTCCAGGACCTGGGACAGCAGAGGAGACTGAGGCAGAATATACACAGCACTTCACATATCCACGTGCCAAGCTCACTTGTCTCTACTGAAGGATGAGTGAGCTGATGGAACTGGAACACCCAGATGTCTTCTCAATACACTGGAAGGAGGGAAATGGTGGTCCTTCACTGCATCATGAGCCTTCAGCCCCACATACACAGCGGATAACTGGCCCTGGTTTGGGATATATGGTTTCCTCTGCCTCCATTTTTCCCATTTTTATGTGAAAATGGTTGTAGGCTGGAAAGGATTCTGGAAGCGCCAGGTCTCTTACCTGACTTCTGGAGGTGCTGCTGTAAAAAGCGTGGCACAAAGGCCTCTTCTCGGCTACAGCACTCTGGAAGGAGCAGACGCTGAAGTAGCACAGCACCCCCGAGTACCGGCATCGGGGAAACTTACATATGGCTGCAGGACTCGCCAAACTCTAAGATCTTAGGCCCATTTTGTGACTTCCTCTCCTCATCCACTAAATGGAGAAAATGGTGACCACCCAATCAGTCTCGCACGGCTGTTGTGAGGTGCATGGGTGCTCAATGAATAACAGCAGCAAACGTTCGCGGAGTGCTGAAGCCTTACTCTGAGTGGTAAAGTGCTGCAACATGAGCATCGGCACTGCTGATGATGGGATGGGTCCTCGTCTTACCCTCTGTATGTGGGTGTTACACCAAGCCCTGTGGTCCTCCGTTGGTGGAATGATGCTATGCCCTGGCAGCTCTCTTCCTCTCTGCCTGGCGTTTCCCACATCTCCCCGTCATCGTCCAGGTGGACCACAGCTTCTTGGGGAGAGGTCCAAGGCTCTTTCCACATTGTGTCTCCCACAGTGGGGACAGTGATTTGTCACACGTCTACCCATTTGGTCACCAAGGAGTCTTGCCCTTTTCCCAGCTCTGCCTTTCCCCTTCCACCAAGTGCACCCCTTTCTTAATGCCTCGTGTTTCTCCTGCCGCTTTGCCCCAGATCTTTCTAGATCCCCAAATCCTCCTCCTTTCACTCTTGCACTTGCCCCATGTGTTACGTAGCAGGTCTCTGATCTGTTTTGGGGCTAGAGGTCATCTCCACAGTGAGAATTTGAGCTCACTGAGGTCAGAGGCTATTTAAATTCACTTACAATTTTCAGAGCTTGAACATCATGCTAGAGACAAGTCAGCACCGCAAGAATGCTTGCTGAACTGCTTAAAACACGACATGAATGGCATGGGAATGACCGCTAAGTAGGAGAAAAAGCTCTGGATCAGAACCACAAGACCTGGTCCCAACTCTGACTCTTGAACTGCCTGAGACTCCAGGCTAAGCTTTTAATGTTCTCTAACACCTCCTGCACAATGACAGGTTTGGACCCGCTGATCTACAAAAGCGCAAAGTCATCAGGCAGCGTCTCCATCTATTTATTCTTCCCCTTCTTTCTACCTCCCTCTCCCTGAGCTTTCTCCTTCCTTTTCTCATCTGCATCTTCACCCTGCACCACATCCCACAGTGGGACTTCTTCACAGCAATTCCCCACAGAGATGCTCTACCACGCTTTTATCTAGAGGAAAATTTAAAACGCATGGACACAGAATTCAGAATGTAAACAAATAAAACCCAAAACTACATCTTGACATCTTAGACAGCAGAGCTGCTGTGTGTGTGTGTGTGTGTGTGTGTGTGTGTGTGTGTGTGTGTGTGTAAAATTTTGGAAAGTTTTATTTGAAACCTGGGCTGTCAGCTCTGCTGTATACCCAGAGTCTGGTCAGCAAGAGACACCTAGATGGACAGTTCTGTGGGCAGCCTGGGGTGAGATTCCACGTGATCACTCAGACTCCACAGGAAGAGAGTTTCCTGCAGACATTAAAGTGAATGAAGGTTGCATGGACTCTTATATGAGCTCCAAGAAAAAGACTTTATATGACCCATGGAAAAACTGCACTTAATAGAGCATTATCTGTTATGGTTACTGGCCATGGTTGCTCAATAAAGATTTTACAAAGGTTGGGGCATAAGTGCAGAAGAACTAATTTTGGGTCATGATTTGTAAGCTATTACTAAATCAATAATAACACCATCTTTAGAATTTGGAGACAGCCACATTATAAAAGTGTTTCTTCTTGATACAATTCTTTAATGACTATGTTCACTGAAGAGGGAATTTGAAAAGCAATACAACTGCTTGGTATGTGCTCCTTGCTTTGTAATAAGACATCTCTGGAGAGAGAATGATCAGCTATTGAATCTAGTTACACTGTGTATATTAAATATGGAGCCTGGTGTTGAAAACTAAAAGAAAGAAAGGGAGAGGGATAGAGAGATAGGGAGGGAGGGAAGGAACAGAGAGAGGAAGAAATAGAGAGATAAAGAAAAAAAGGGAAGGAAGGTAGAAAGAGAGAGGGAGAAAAAAAGAATAAAGAAAAAGAAAGAGAAGAGAGAAAAGAGAAAAGAAAAGAAAAGAAAAAGGAAGAAGGTAGAGGCAGATAAATATTTGACAGAGGTGGGAGGGAGTAAAGAGAGGCTGGCTTTAGACAGGATATTTGTTTTCCTCTTATAAACATTTCATTATTCACAAAATTAAATTTAAAGAAGATAACAGACTCTTAATAAGCAGGGCCCTGTTAGGAATAGCCAGTCATCTAAGGTTTGTAGCCAGAATAGACTAGGCTTGTTAAAAAAGGTGACAGTCATTTTTCTTCACAAGTTATTAATATTAAATAGATGCATCACAGATAACAAACATGATGGAGATTTACATTATTCATTTGTGTGTAGAATAATTTTAAATTGTTTTCTCTGTTTATTGTATTTGCTTAGCATTTTTCCATATTTCCCCTACAAACTTGCACTAAGGGCTATACTTAAAACTTTGAAGATACGGGGGAAGGAGATATTTGAGAAGTTGTACATTGTGGTAGAAATGCCATTACAAACTCACTCTCATCCCAAAAGGATCTCTCTTAATTAAGAACAAACAGGCTCAGGAGGCCCTGCGTCTCTTCTTCTGCAAGAGACAAGCTCATCTGCAAGAAGCCTCCTGTATTTACATTCTGCTCATGCAAATGTGCTCAGCCTTGCTTTTAATGAGTTTAAGTTCACCTTGATTTCCTCTGAGTATAAAGAGCAACAAATGCTTCTTTTAATATCACAGTCACCCTTTGCCCTTAGCAATGGGAACTGCCTGGAAGGCTCTCCTATGTAATGTCATGGCAACCATGCTATTGAAAAGCCCAGACAAGCTGGGTTGTGAGCTTAGAACGCTTGTGAACTGTTCCTTCCTTTCCATATACAGGGACAGCTGCCTGTTCCTAGACTCCACAAAGAGTTGTCTTCAACTCAGACACGGAAAAATAAAGGCATGACTTGGAGACTAGTTGTAGAGTGGATGAAATACTAACAAATGGGCAAAAAAATGGTCGCTGGTGTTCACTCTCATCCCCTTTCAGTGCCTTTCTCCTGCTTTTTACACCAGCAGCCATTTTTCACCCCCTTATTGATCTCATGATCATTGAGCAATTAGTATGTGCCAGGCACTGTGTTGGCCTCTATGGGTTCTGCAATAAACCAAACAGATGTTCATGATCAGTGCCAAAGAAAGCAACCTCTAAGGGGACAGCATATTTCAGGTCATCTACAGCTGGATAGGGGGCCTCGTGGTGGCATTGTCTTGATGGATATAGGAGTGGGGGTTGCAAATCACCCTGCTCTGGCTACTACATATAACCCTGAGTGCCCAGTTGGTTCCATGGGTATGCATAATAATGACAGGGCCATAAAGATCAGGTGTTCCTCATTCACTTGAATTTCATCTGGCCCTGCACTCTGCCAGAGAAAGTTTTTCAGGTGGACGTTTCAATATAAAATAAACTTAACATTTATGTGATGCTTTATGACTCTCTTTGTATTTATGAATTCCTTATTTCATCTTATCTTCTCACTTATGAAGAAGAGAAGGAAGATATTAGGCGTATCTATGGATTAGCAAATGGAAGCACAGGATCATCCTGAGTAAGGATAAGGTTTTGGCTAGGTTTCAAGTGTGCTAATTCCTTTTTTTTTTTTTTAGGTCAAGGGCTCACTCTGTCACCCAGGCTGGAGTGCAGTGGTGCCATCATAGCTCACTGCAACCTTCAAATTCCGGGCTCAAACAATCTTCGTGCCTCAGCCTCCTGAGTAGCTGGGACTACAGGCACGTACCACCATGCCCAACTAAGTTTTTGAATTTTTTTTTTTTTTTTTTTTTTTGTAGAGACAGGCCCATACTATGTTGTCCAGGCTGGTCTCAAACTCCTGGCCTCAAACAATCCTCAGCCTTCCAAAGTGCTGGGATTATAAGTGTGAGCCACCATGCCCAGCCTCCTCTAGATATTTCGAAATATATAATAAATTATTGTTGACTGGGCACGGTGGCTTCCCAGCACTTTGGGAGGTCGAGGAGGGACAATCACTTAGAGCCCAGGAGTTCAAGCTCAGCCAGGGCAACATAGTGAAACCCCATCTCTACAAAAACTCAAAATATTAGCTGGGCTTGGTGGCACATGCTGTGGTCCCAGTTACTCAGGAGGCTGAGGCAGGAGGAACACTTGTGTTTAGGAGGTTGAGGCTGCAGTGAGACATGATTGCACCACTTCACTCCCACCTACATGACAGAGTGAGACCCTGTCTCAAAATATATATATATTGTTAACTATAGTCACCCTACTGTGCTGTGGAACATTATTACTTATTCCTTCTCTGTAACTGCACATTTGTACCCACTAACCAGCCTCTTGATGGTTCCTTCTCTCCTCTGATGCTCTTGGCTTCACATCCTCCAGGTATTTGCCTTGATATTATCTTTCTTTCATTGCTCCTTGCCCACCTACTTCTTGAAAACAATCCACTTTCTCCCTCCATACTGCTGTCTTCTATCAGTTCACTAATGGCTCAAAATGAAGTGGCCTTTATTGGAGAGGATGTGTAGAAAGGGAAACACTTGTGCACTGTTGGTGGGAATTAAATTAGTACAGCCACTGTGGAAAACAGTATGAAAGTTCCCCCAAAATCTACAACTACCAAATGATCAATCTCTCAGCTGGTATATATCCAAAATAGAGGAAATCAGTATGCTGAAGAGATATCTGCATACCCGGCTAATTTTTTTCCAAAAACTTTTGTAGACTGGGCTCTTGCTGTGTTCCCCAAGCTGGTCTCGAATTCCTGGGCTCAAGCAATCCTCCCACCTCAGCGTCACAAAGTGCTGGGATCACAGGTGTGAGCCACCATGCCCAGATCCTCAAGTCTTCTAATTCTTTATTGAGATGTTTTATTACTATGCATACCAGTTACTTGGCTCTCTGAAAAAAAAAAAATAAATAAACCTACTTTAAAAACTGAACATTTCCATTTTTAAAACTGTTATATAATGACTTCCTAACTACCAAGCACATTGCAGATATAGCAAAAAACAATAGACAATGTCCTTCGCTAAGGGGGAAACTGAAATGATAATCTGTCAGTATTTCCTTGTTCAATGTCTTGATAGTGATACGTGTTGAGAAGAAGCTAAAACAAGACAAGGAGATTGTGTGGCAGAGGGGGAGAGAGATTTTAGGTAGAGTGGTCAAGGGACACCTCACTGCGGAGGTATCATGGGGCTGACTTGAATGGCGGGCAGATCTATGAGAGAGCCTTCGGGGCAGAGGAGCAGAGGAGCAAAGGCACTAATGCGTAAGGAATGTGATACATTTGAGGAACAGAATGTGGGCCGATATGGCCAGAGCATGGAGTGTGCAGGGAAAAGGGGTCTTATAAGGGCCGAGGAACAGGGCGTGCACACCATTAGAGGTCAGTAAGGAGCTTCGGTCTGAGATGTGCACAGGAGGCCAGTTACTCCGGGGGTGATGGATTTGACTCATGTTTTAACAGGATCCCTCTGGCTGTCTTAGGGAGAATGGGTGTAGGAGGGGGAGTGGAAGCAGGGACCTCTTGGGAGCGACTTCAGAGATTCCAGTGAGAGACAACAGTGGCTGGGGCTGGATTGGTGCAGCCCCAGTGGGGAGGTGGGTGTACTGCACGGATTAGGGGTATATTTTGGAGATGGGATGGATGAGGCTTGATGAATGGTTAGATGAGCTGAAAGGGAAAGTGAATGAATGACAACTCCAGGGCTTTTGGCTTGAGCACCTGGGTTGGTGGTGGTGCCATTTACTGAGATGGAACACTGGTGGAGGAGCGATGGCCGTGGGGATGAGGAGCCCTCTTCTGGCCACATGTGAGCGAGGACATGTTAGACATCAGAGTGGAGTGGTCAGATGGGCACTTTGAAAACTGAGTTTGCAGTTCACTAACGGAGACAAGGCTTGACATGTAAAATCAGGAATCCTCATCATATGGCCAGTATATGAGACCAGGGCATTGAGAAGCTCATCCAGGAATACAATGCATCCAGAAGAGGGCAGGCAGATGAGACTTCAATGCTGAGAGGCCACGCGGGAAGACAGAACTGGTGGAGGAAATGGAAAAGGAGTGGATAGTGCAATCAAAGGGAAAATCAGAAGAGAGTGTTTCGAGATGGAGGTCAGCTACATCAAAAGTGGCTGAAAAGTAAAATTAGATGAAGGCCATAAAAGTGGTGAGGAGAAAGGAGATTCTGGATCTCCACAAACCCCTAGATTTCCTTGGGTTTGAGAACAACAACCAATATTCAGGCACTTCTTTCTCATTTCATTGCAAGTATGTCAATGGGAAAACAGTTTCTCCAGCATTCATTTAATGAACTTCAAGTGCCTGAATGAAAAATTGGATCATTTTAAAGGGTATCGTGAGACCCAGAAGGAATGAGTTTAATAAGTATCCATCATTATCAGGCAGGTGCCGTGAGATTAAGAATTAGATGGTTTGACCTTTAATGGGATCCTTAGTGACTGCTTTACCCCAATTCTTCAGAACCAGAATTGCTGCCTCATTATCCATAGCAGACACACTCAAAATGTGAAGGGAGGCTTTGTTTTTAGAACATGGAGGGTTATCAAGGAAGAGGATGGAAGGAAACAAAAAATACAAGCAGAGTAGCTAGCCCATGATTTGTTTTTCTTTTTTCTTTTCTTTTTTTTTGACACAGAGTCTCACTCTGTCACCCAGGCTGGAGTGCAGTAGCAAAATCTCAGCTCACTACAACCTCCGTCTCCCAGGTTCAAGCAATAAGTGATTCTCGTGCCTCAACCTCCCAAGTAGCTGGGACTACATGTGTGTGCCACCACACATGGCTAATTTTTGTATTTTTAGTAGAGCTGGGGTTTCACCATGTTGGGCAGGTTGGTCTTGAACTCCTGACCTCAAATGATCCACCTGCCTCAGCCTCCCAAAGTGCTGGGATTACAGGCATGAGCCCAGCCCCATGCATTATTTTGACCAGAACAATGACGTAGTGAAATAGCTTATTCATGGTCATAGATAAGGTTGGCCTTATGCTAGTATAAATTTGAAAGCTTCTATAAATGGGGGTGGAGGTGGGGAGGCATTTACTGGAGAAAGAAGTATTCTTGCCTCTAATAACTTTTGGGCTCAGTCAGAAATTCCCACAGTTCTCATCACTTTGGTAGAATTTATCAAGGCCTCTGCTGCATTAGGGTCTTTTTATTTTAGCCCTGCTTTCTCAAACACATTAAGTCAGCTTCAGTCAAAAGGACCCTATTGGAATTAGGTATTAGGTACTGGTTCTAGAACCTAAGGAAGAGCTGCACTGGCCAGGGCAATCCTGGGCTGGGAAGAGCATGATGAGAGCCTGGGAAGTTGAGGGCACCTCAAGGGCAAAGGGGAGCGAGGAAAGAACAGCAGGAGGTGGCCCTTGGTCACTGGTCACTCCTCCCTCGCAATGTGACCGGGATCTGATGGAGGCTCAGACTTCCTAAGGCAAAGGATAGTGGGGTTATTTGAAAAGGACTTGGATGACAGCTGACAATCTGTCCCTTGTACAGTCCTAGTGAATTTCCTAAACAAATAGAAGCATGAGGAGCAGAGCAAGTTCCATGCCAATCGAGACAGGAAGCTGAGAAGAGAACATAGAAGATAAAGACAAGAAAGGAGGCTCAAAATTATTTCCCTGTGCAATCCTTCTACAGAGAGGCCAGCCTCTAAAGGTTTGTCCACATAAAGTAAGAATTTTACAGTATTTTTCTAAACATTATCATCTGACCCAACAGAATGATGTGAAGTAAACACAAATAGATTTTCCTGTCTTAACTATATTTGGTTGTATGTTTTATTTTTAACTTCTAGAACAAAGACCTGAATCTGTTAAAAAAAAAAAAAAAAAAAAAAAGAAACCTGAGGTTTCTCTGAGGAATACACACTGGACTAAAAGTTTTGTTAATTTTATTATTTACCTTGGACTTCTCCCCATAAAAATTTAAACATTGCAAAGTGGTTAAATACATCTAACATCGAATGATTAAAAATGTACTAGGAGAGATTTGTGGTTCTTCTCATAATAGAGTCATGAGTAACCAGGCTTCCTCTCTCACTATAAACAATTACACAACTAGGGAAAATATATAAAGCAAGTGTTTTTAGGAAGGCGATTATATACGCTACAGGACTATGACCCTGGAGGTGAAGGGGGAAGCATGAGGGAGCTCCTTACTTGCAAGAGCTCTCTGCTTAGGGCTGCTTTCCAACCTGGGAGAGGCAGAGACTATCAGAGAGCAGTGGCCTTAATGGTGGGAGAAATAGAAATCAGCGAGTGGGCCTGTGGAAGAGGCTGGAATACGCAGGGTTGACGACCAGATGTCTGATCCAGACCCATCCTAACAAAGCCACAGCCTGTTGTGAAACAGCCTCAACAGGACTGAGCTCACAGCCAGTAAGTAAACTGCCTCCAGAAGAAAACACAAACTCTTCAAAGGAATTTTAAATATTCAGATTCTCAAAAATAGAAGATCCATAATGTGCTACATTCAATTAAAAGTTGTTAGATACATAAAAAATGAAGAAACTGCCAATAACTAGGAAAAAAATAACTCCATAGAAATAGACCAAGAGATGATGGTTGCAGTAACAAGGCAAAAACTTTGCAACAGCCATTGTGAACTGTTCAATGATTTAAATGAAAAGGTATACTTGGTACTTCCCATTTTCAACTGGGTTACTTGTCAGTTTGTTATTGAATTATATAGTATTCTTTATAGATTCCAGATACAAGTCTCTTGTCAGATATTCAATTTGCAAAAGTGTTCTCCCATTCTATGAATTGTCTTTTCATTTCCTTAATGGTGTTTGATGCACAAAAGTTTTTAACTTCAAAAATGCCCAATTTATCTTGTTTTCCCTTTGTTGTTTGTGCATTTGGTGTCATATCTAAGAAACAAATTGCCTAATCCAAGCTAAGTATTGTCTTCCTTTTCAGATATTGTACTTTTCAGAATTTTCTAGAATTTCCATCTGGTTCTGTTATACATTAGATGTAGGGCTATGATTTCCTCTAGGAATTTAATAGTTTTAGTTTTTACATTTAGATCTTTGATCATTAGTGTCTTTAAAGAAAGGTTGCTGCTTAAAAATGAAAGACAGCTAAAAGGAATTCTCATGCAATGGGAAGGAAATAAACAAAGAAATTGAATATATGGACTAAACCTAGCTCTAATCGTGTCTCTTTGTGACCCCAGGATAGTTGCTTAATGTTTCTGAGACTCAGTTGTACCATTTGTGAAATGGAGATAACACCTACTTTGCCTTTTTGTTATAATAAAAAAAAGATATTAGATATGAAAGTGCTTAGTGACAGGTGTTTCTGACATTGTTATTGTTCTATCATTTTGTACAGTTTCATCATAAAAACATTCACACGGGAATCACTATTACAGGTCTTAATGTCTGTTCTCCAGCTTACTAGTTCTGTGATAGTAGGAATGTTAGCATCTCTGAAACTCATTTCCTCATCTGTGAAATGAAGAATGGATTCGATAATCACTCAGGCCCTTTCTAGAACTAAGCTTCCTGTTATTCATCTCAAGAACACATTTGGCAATTTTTTAAGATTCACCCTTAGGGAATAAGATTTTCTTTAAAAACTCGCTTTTTTTGTTGGACAGGCTTGGCTACCAGCACCAACCACTGCTTTCAAACAAATATTTATTTTAAGTGAGATGGAATACTTTAGGTAGAAATAATAATATGCAAAATTGATCTCTCTTGTCTTTGGATGTTATGTTCTTAGTGAACAAATAAAATTTTTAACATTTCTGAGTTTTTCAAGTTTATGAACTGAGATTTATTTTTTAGATCTGACAGCCCACTTAAAAATGATGAATTTTTTATACTCCCTATTGAGAAAAGCATAGATTTCAACTGCCTATTGTGCAATAGAACGGCCTAAAGACAGGGTTCGCTCAGAGTGTCAGTGCAAAACATTACAAATCAAGCAGTGGCATCTCCTGATGCAAACGGCAGCTGAAAGGACAGATTCTCATTAGCATCAGGAATGTGAGGCTCCATGCAATCATTTTTCATTGCTAGAAAGTAGGACAGTCATCTGTCCCAACATTACTCTCCATCCCAAGAGGAAGTTCTGTGATGCAATATGCAAGCCTTCAGGAACAGAGTTGGGTCAAGGGAGTAATTTGTCAGGACTTTCTTCCTTGGGAGAGTGGAGAGGGAGAGCTATTTGTGACCCAGGGCAGATGATCAACCAGCAAGGAAACAGGAGGGGGATAGGGGTATTATGTTAAAGGTTATCCTGCACTCAACAACATTCTCAATGGCATATTGGAGACCTACGCTAGGTGCTGCCATGCCCAGATGAATCCACTCTGCTGCCACTCAAGTTGCCACTTCCAATTCTGACTATTTCTGATCAGGATGGGGGCCAGATGAACCAGTATTTGAAATGCCAAATAAACAAAACCAAATACCATTCTTCAAGGGTTTTCTGCCAGGAACCAAATGGAATTGGGCACAAGTCTGGCATGAAAGCCTGTTCTTAGCACAATTTCAATCCACTTGCACAGTTGGGTTTTATAAAAATTTCCAAACTCTAGGCCACTACAACGATCTCAGTCTAAATTTCCCCAAGTCAAGCTCTCTTCATTCATCACTAATAAAAGCAAAAGCCCATTTCTATAAATAAATTAAAAAGGGAACCATTCTGTGATTTAATCTTTAGTTGCTATCTGCATCAATGCCACAGAAAGGTAGACACTGAGAACAAAACCTAATCCTGTGTTTTATTTTGTAGTTTAAAGCAAAATATTGACATGCACGTAGATGAGCTCATTAATTCACGAGAAAGCATTTGAAGCAGCAGGCAGTAGAGATCATGATACATAAATACTTCCAGTTTAATTGATGAGTTTGACTCTGACTTCCATTATTTCAGATGAGACCTGAATAGTGGTCTGGGGTGGAGAGTTTTCTGGACTGTTTGATTTTGCAACATGCCAGAGCCCTCTGGGCTTCCATTGTATGTGTCTATAAAATGCCTTCCTGATAGCCCAGATGAAAGTCGTATGCACATGTTTGCTGAGGCAGATTTGCTGCATTCTGTTTCTGAAAGGTGTATAAAGCTTTGCCAGACCTTGAAGAAGTTAAGCTGATTTGTATTCTTTATTTAGAGGCTTTTGACTAAAGACAAGAATCCGGGTTGTTCAAGCTAAGTTGGATGGGCCTCCTCAGAGGCAAGTCAGTCTCAGGGCAGGAAAAGTCAAATACTTACAAACCTTCAAAGGAAAATAGATGATACCTCTTCCACCAACTCCCTCCTAGCTGGGCATGAGAGCAACTAGTCTCAGCTGTGACTACTTTTAATTACCTATGCGACTTCAGGCAAATAAATTTTGCTAAGATGTCAATTTCCCTATGTAAGATACATAAGTTGGATGAAATGCCTAATTATAAAGTTCTCATTGCCTACAAGTGTCTGAGAGCATGGTTTCATACACTTCAGGTGTTTTCGTGCTTCGGTTATATGATTTAGCTCCATCCTTACATCTTTTCATGGTTGAGGGGTTGACTCAGGTGAGAAAGTGGCAGCTGCCTCTGGAGTGAGGCAGAATCAGCTACTTCATGCTGTGAAGGTTCAGGGCCCTGCAGAGCAGAACAAAGAGCACCATACTTTTCCTTCTGAAAGGATAGCAGGAATTAATGAGCTGGTATCTAATTACTGAATGTGAGCCATGGCAGGGACACAAGAGAGGAGATCATCATGAATCTCATGGTGTGGCCAGGACCCCTGCTTTCCATCTCATTAGCAGGAGACCAGCCAGGCAGGGCTCTGGGTTCCTTCCCATGGAGCCAGGGTGAAGGATCAGGGATGGCTCACACGGGGTCTGGAAACCCGTTGCATTCTCTATTGCATTCTCCTGCAACCTCAGTCTTCAAAGGTCACCAGGTCAAGGTGAGCGTTGGCTAAGCCCTGTTTGTCTTACAAGGAGGGTGAACTCACAGTTGGAAATCCTGGGCTGGCTGGTCAGGCTAGAGCAGCAGAGATGCCTTCAGACCATATGCTGTGGACAGGTGGTGGCTCTCTGGGTGTGCTACAGGCTTTTGACTCCCAGAGAAACTGGCTGAAACTGGGCTCAACTTGAACAGACATTATCATTAGGGAGAGCCAGCTAAAGTGAGAAGAAACACAATCTATTAAGACTAACTCTTGCCAGGCCAGCAGCTTCCAAAAAAAAATGTCCCCATCAACTTATAGTGGAGGAAAACTTGCTTGGAAACATACCTGGGATATGCGGAAGAGAGAACAGCAATGGAGACTGTTTTCTCTGGGGGTGGCTAACACGCAGGACTCTTGTGAGTTAGAAATAATATTCCTAATTACTGTACTTACTGCAGCTGCCAAGCGGGAGCGATGGACTCTGCTGTGAGCTTTTCAGAGAGAAGGTTCTCAGGATAGGTAAGTAGAAATGTCTTCTACTTCTACATAGAAATGTGTTCCTATGTGGTAATGGGAAAAGCTTTAAGCAAATTTTACTACATGTTTTTCTCCTTCAGTCACTGAAGACTTGCTTAAACCTATGTCGCTAGTCCCTGTGGTAATACAGCATGCTCAGAACGGTAAGAAATATCTTGTAGTGGAAAAAGTACACTGAAATGGCAGTCAAGAAATCTGAGTTTTGATACCAGCTTTGTTCCACCTCCAAGGTCAATGGGTATGTTCCAACCACACAGCCCTGGCGCCAGAGCTGAGAGCTGCCCACAGGTTCTCTGGCTCTCTTGTTTCTCAGGGGTGTGGACTTTTGCAAGTCACTTAAATTCTCTGAATCTGTTTTATCATCCTTAAACAACAGGGAGATACATACATCCCTGGATTGTTGCAACAATACAATGTCAATAAAAGCATAGGTTTCATGCAAAGAAGATTTTCACTATTTAGATTCATTGCTTTATGGTCGTTAATAGTGGTGGAAACTACTGCATGTGTTCAGCAGGATTCTTTTCTTCTGAACATCCGGGAGGACATTGCCCACACTCCGTTGCATCTCGCTGAGCCTCACGGCATGCTATGCCTCAGTTCAGGCCAACAGAATACGGGCTAAAGTGATGAATGTCAATGCCAGGCTATCTGTAGCATGATCACACTCTCTCCTCTGCCCACACACCTGGCTGTGAAGGATCCCGAGGTGTGTGACCACAGAAGAACTACCTCACTATCTATGGAGAATTGGCTCCAGAACCCCCTGTGGATCCCAAAATCTGCAGGTGCTCAATTCCTGCAGCAGGCCCTGCAGAACCCAGAGATGCAAAAAGATGGCCCTCTGACACATTCTTTGGTGAAGCTATTGAGATGTAGGGAGCATTGGCTAAAAAAGAAATCTGTGATTATCTGGAATAATATGTTAACTAATTATGTGACCTCAAATTTTCACTCTAAGTACTTGCGGCCTCATCTAAAATGGGGACAGGAATATCTGTCCAATTTTCTCTTACAGGTTGTTGGGAGAACTAAAACAAGAGAAGCAATTAGAGGTGATTTTGCCTGGCAGCTCATCTGAGAATTTTTTTAAAATGTAGATACCTGAGTTTTCCTGAATGACCGAGCAGAGCAGCTTCTCAGGGGTGAGACCCCAGTGTGTGCATTTTTAATGCTTCATGGGTGATTTTTCAAGAACGACAAACTTTGAAAACCACTATTGTAAAAGTTAATTCACTTTAAAAAGTGAAAGGAACAAATAACATGTCTATACTCATAGACACTGAGTATGGGATTCTTTTATAAGAAGCCCAAAGATACATCGACATTCATGCGAGAGTAAAGTGCTTGCTGAATAGACAAATATTAATGGTGTTTCCTCTGCAGTCATCTGGTCCCTCTCCCAACACTAGGGCACCACTCACAGTCCTCCCTATGGAAGTCACACAGAAGGGTGCTGTCCAGGTGGGTGCAAGCAGTGGCCCTGTGTCTCTGTGACCCATAGCATGACCAGGCTCTGTACACAGCCACCTTCTAAACATCCAGTAGTTTGGGAAGAGCTGAATATCTTCTCAGGGGAGCAGCTGGAGGAGACAAAAACTCAGTCCCCTTTCAGGGGGAGGCAGCTTCTCATCTAAAAAAAACCAAGCTGCTATACCACTCTTACCTGAGCCAAATACCCAGCAGCGCCAACCAGGGCAATTCAAGATTTCCTCACCTATATGTGGGGTGAGCATTAATAATTACAGCAAACAATTAGTTATTGAGGGCTTCCTGCACGCAGGTATTCTTTTAAGTGCTCCCTGTAGATTAGCTTATTGCATATTCTTGGTAACCTTACAATGCAAATACAACCATAGCCTCGGTTTTCTGGTGAGGAACCAGAGCACAGATAGGTAAAATAACTTAGGCAGAGACCCACCAGCCGTCCGTGGCAGAGCTCAGCTTTCAACTCAGGCCACACGGCCTCAGAGCCTACCCTAGTGATTGAATTACACAATCCTTCGCTTTGCTGGTGGAAGAGACCGCCACTTGTTGAGCCCTTTTTGTAATTTCAAAGGCAGCTGAATTTAGCAGTTGAGCACACCTGTGGACATTCAGAAAGAATCTACAAAGAACCACAGATAAGAGAACCCAGAGTGAAATCTATTTCTGCCTCTGGACACTTAATTTCACCTCTTGCTTGAACAAAGGCCATCTCAATGCCTGCAGATAGGACTGATTCTGGCCCTCCCTAGACATAATAAAAACTTTGAACCCCAACATCTTGGGGCCCACCAAGCACCAAGGGAAAACACCTGTGGTGTGAGCCCACTGTTGGCTACTGTTTGTCTGTTCTCAACAATGCCACGGATTATTATAGGGCCAAGGTCGGGGCAGATGCTGCTGCCCCCTATGTGCCAGCTCCCCATGACTGTACCTGTCAGCACCCCTTGGCACTAACCTATCAGTAAGGTCTTCAACGAACAGGCTCCACTGAGGCTTGGGTTCCTCCAGCCCTGCAGCTGCTCATATTCCATCCAGCAACAGCCTCACCAAGACTCCAGAACCTTCAGCCTGCCTGACCCCATTGAGATAAGGCGAGCAGGAAGAAAGTCCTTCACGGAGCTCAGTGCCTAGCAAGTGCTGGCCGAGTGGCCATGGGGAATATGGCGACAGTGAGGCCCGCAGCCAGCACTCTGGGATGCAAAGCTTAGAAGCTCATGCTTGCAGCTCGTCCAACCCGAAGGTGAAGTGGGAGTCCAAGAAAACCCCACCCGCTTCTCTCCTCTCATTCCCTGGGGTGGGTCACACCTCCCTGCTCCTGCACCCCCAGCCCCCAAAGCCCCCCAGCCCCCACCAGCAACCATCCTTTCTTGACAGAACCACAATCCCCTAGGTCCAGCCTCCTGGGCGATGGCACCTGCCTCTGAGCCAGCTCCCTGCTGTGGTCCCTCCAGCTCTCCTTCCTGAGCTCCTTTCTTCAGGCCTGCCTACTTTCTTCCAGCCTGAAAGCCTAATTTTTCGATAAGCTATTAATTAATGTTAATGACTTCACATACGTCCTTCCCAGGAAATCCATTTTCATTTTCAGAGTATTCTCAAAAGTCAAATCCTGGGGTCTGACCACAAGGACAAACCACCAAGTGTTCGACCTTTCTCTGTGGAGCTCCCAACAGCACTAGTGGAACCTGCCAAAGTTCAGCCCCCGGTCCCTGAGCAAAGCCAGGCCAACCGGGGAAGCCCTGGATAAGACTGGCCAACTTCTCAGTCGGCCCAGGCAGCCATTCCAGGCTATTCCATAGGGCTAGAGCAAATTAGTTATTTTCTTGGGGTAGGAACTGTGATTGAAGGTCTCCAAGATGAAATCTGAAAAATAGGCCTTTTCAGATACTCTTGGCTTCTTTCAATTGTTTGACAGTGTATATACCCTTGGAGAATAAGAATATGCATCTTGCTTACCATTACTTTTTGCAGGTCATGAAACAAAGTCATATGCTTTTTTTTTCAGGTCTGATTGTACCTTCATTTTCAAAACCAGGAACGCACAGAAAAAGACAGAAGGCAATGGCATCTTTTGACATAACGGACTATCATGACCCTCTTTAAAACCATTAACAACTATTATAGGCGACAAAGGTACAGACAGCATGTATTAGGAGAAATGAACCTTATTAGTGCATTAGTTCCATATGCATATCTACGAGAAAGCAAAATTATAACATTTGGAACAAATGAAAAGTTAAACAAAATTCTCCATATAAACTACAGTCACTGACATATAAACTACAGTCCAAAGCTGACAGACAACATTCCACATAATGTTATAGAGACGTGGAGCAATGACTCCTCCCTCTCGAAGGCAATCTTTGTAGCTTCAAACTGTGCACAGTGACATTCTTTTTAAAAAAATTCAGAGTTAAAAGAACAATGATTTATCATTGTTTACTATATATCAAAAATACAGCCATTACCAAAGCCACAGAAAACCTTCACTTACACATTTTTATTTTCTGCATTCTAGCCCAGACCTTGGAAACTGAATCCCTTTCCTTCAACACTGAGAGTTTCCAAAGACTTTACACTTTGGATATATGCCAACCTAACAATAAAAGAATGCATAGATATCTCCCCACCAAAATGTCTATCTCAATGAATCTGGAGTTTATGAGGTTCTTGGCACAGTTCCTGACACGAAGTGATTACTCAGTAAATGTGATCCTCCTCACCCCTATGTCTCCATGAACCCAGGAAGTAGCAGGTGCTGCTCCTCCAGTAGATGTGCAGTAAATGTTGACTGATTTACCAACTGATGACAGAAAACAATTTCAAAAATTATACTTCTTTACCATTCAGCAATCTTAACCTCAACAATGTATGGAAAGAAAAACATTGACAGTGAGGGTAAAAGCAGGTCATGACAATCCACTCGTGCTTCTACTACAGCTACCATCCTAAAGGCTTGCTGGACATTTTCAGGGTCCAGAGAGATCACTAATAGCAATAAGAGCAATCTAAGCATGTTAAATTGCACTAACAGCCTCAATTCTTCATGGTTCCCTTTACTTACAGTCTGTGTACATTGCAGTTACTTCTGCAAAAGGGATAGAGCCTATTTCCCCATTCTTTGGCCATGTGGCTTGCTTGGAGCCACAGAAATGAGGGGGAAGTTCCAGGGCCTGTTCTGAGCTTAGGTCTCAGGAGAGCTTGCATGGGTTTCTGTCATGGCCATGCAAGGACCATGCCTCCTAGTCCCAGGAGGCAGAGAAGGAGAGATGCATGGAGCAGCCCTGCTCAGAAAAGATGCCCCTGGCAAGGCCGCTGCCTAGGCAGAAGCAAGCAAGCCAGTGAGCTGACACACAGTGAGGCACACCCCAGATCAGCCAATATTCAGGAGGAATAGTCAGTATTCCTTCTTTTATTCCAAACCCTTCTTATTAAAGACGAAAATGCATGATTTTCATAACATCGTGCTGTCTTAAGCCCACTAAGTCTTGGGGTGCTTGCATAGCAATAGCTATGTGATACACCAGCAAAGACATCCCCAAAGAATCACAGGACTCTGTGTTAGGAGAGTGTCACACATGCTCAGCTTTTATCAAATGACTATTGATTGTGAGCCTGGCTAAACGGATATAATACCGATTTCTCTCTTAAAGCTTTCCTCACTGTTCCAAACTAACATACTCAGTGTCTACACAGGTTTCATTTTTTTTTTCTTTCCATCCTGTTATCTGGGACACACACATTAGTGAAGAGTCATCAGCTCTAAGCAGTCACTTTGGATGCTATCCTGCAGCCACTAGACTGCTTCGTGAGGAGTTCTGCGGGTCACCCACGTTGATGAGAACCAAGTAGAACTGAGCAAAGCACTTCTTGTAAAACCAGCATCAACCTCACCTTTCCCTTTACATGTAGCCTAACCTTTTGGAGGTCTCAAAATTAAGCAAGGCCCTTTTCTCCTTTCTTGAAAGCCTGTTTGAGAAATCACACTTCATTCTTTTGCCCTCTTTCCTTTTTTTCTCCTCCCTTCGAAAGGCCCTGTTTTAGCCTGAACTCAAGGCTCCAAAATGCATGAGGGAAGGGACACTGACATTTCCAGGAAAGGAGATGGTGACAGACTCAAGCAGAGCTGGGCCACAGGCAGAGGCAGGATGTTCCTGTCATCCGTATTTCTCTCTTAGAAAGTGTGTTACCAACTCTCTCAGTCAAATCCACCCTCCTATGCTCTGTCTTCTGGGCTTGGGCCTACCTTCTCAAGCAGTCACTCCAGCTCTAAGCAGAGATGGCAAATTGAGACACATATGACATGGCCCCTCCCTCATGTGCCTGTCATAGACATCACGGACTGACCTCAGCATCCTCAGGATCCTCCCCAACATGGTTCCCACCAAGTGATGGTTTTCACTTTGTGATCCAACTCTACCCATCTACATCCATCCATATTCCATCTCCCATTTGCACTCACTGAAAAATCAGCCACCAAATGACTCCAGGTTTCTCAACAGTTTAGAAATACCTACTATAGCGTAGGTATTGTGCCAGCAACTGATGTACAATAATGAATGAGACATAGCCAAATTCTGCAGGAATTCTTGTGGTTGAGAAAGCTTTTATCCTTGAGGGGTGTAAGGTTGAGCAATGAAGACCTTTCTGGCAATGTAGCAGGTCCATAAAAGAGATAATGTGAGATCAGGCCTTGCTTTTAGTCATCTACAAATTATATTACGTAGGAAGCTACTTACTACACTTCAGAGGAGGAAGCTGGTAAGAGGCCTAAAAAAGCAGTCAAGGCTCATTGTCTATAGGATACAAAAATACACATGACATGAAGAGGCTGAAAGCCTGCACTGTGCTAAATGTGATTGTTCACTCAAGCTACATGTGATCCATCTTCCTGTTTCCTCCTCTTAAACTGCATGTTTTTATTTGTTTACTTAAAGTGCTTTTTGAACTCAGGAATATACAAAAAGGGTTGGTAGAGTGACAACTTGGAAAACACACACCTGTGAAACAATACACAGTTCAAATACGTAAATGGTAAGTACCAAAAAGTGGCACAGACAATGAAACCTGTAGGAGTTCAGAAAAGCCTCCGTGCTCCGTGGTAACATCTGCACAGCTTGGATGTTACCAAACCATCTCAAGATGCCACCAGGAATGAGGAAACAATCTCAGTATCTGCTTTCACTCCACTAGGGGAACACAAGGAAATCATGTGGATTGCCTTCCCTCATTGCATCTTACAAATTCAAATACAGGGATTTTGCCCATTAATGGTCTACAATAGCATTTCAAGCAAAGCCAATCTGTAGGAATTTCCAACTGTATCTTCATGACCAGAAGAGAAGAGAATAAAGCACTGTTTAGAAGAAGTAAAGGCCTTGGAGGTTACCTAGGTCCATGATGGCCTAATATGCCTTAACATTTTGACAACCCTCAATGAAAACATTGGAAAGATTTATAAACTGCCAGCAGTGGAGCTGTCAGGAGCAACAAGCACGCCCGAGGGCGGGGAGGCAGAGTGAGGACAGCGCTCCAGATGTCTGACTGACTCCACTCCGCTAGAGCCAACCCGCTGCCATGGTTTTATGTACTGAACTTCCTTTAAGACTTTGAAGAAAGAGCTCAATAGTTGAACATCACCAAGTCCTATCCTCTCCACAGGATGGTAACAGGGTTTACAAATATAATTACATACATAATTGATGGGCTATTGCTTAGGGCATGAAAAGACATTGAGATTCACACCACCATCCAAGTCTTCCTCCCAGGCATGTTAGGAAAACATCCTCTGAGAAAGGTCACAGTGTTCCCCTGTGTTCCCAGAATCTTGACAGAGAGGAGCCTCTAAGATGAAGAATGGATTGCTTCTGAGCTTCCATGATGATCTATGGGACATCCAACCCTAGGCTGTGCCTCACTGCTGGGCTGATCTGCAGGGGATGTGGAAAGGGGTGAGGAGGACAGGGATGGAAGGAGCTGGGCAGCATCCTCAGGCATCCTGGGAAGAAATCAGTGTCCAAGAAGGAAACCCTTCACGAGAACTGCCCCCACATTGTCGACTGCCTGTCCTCTGTCTCCTTATCCTCTCCCTTAGGGTGGATCTCTGGGTCTGGGCCCGTGTGGCAGATACCCTGAGTACAGTGTAGTGATGTGACTTGAAGCCTGGGGTCCGTCAGTGCCCAGCCTGCCAGCTGTGACCCTGGGCCAGGGACTCAGGTTTATGCCTAGAAAAGGGAGGTCACAGTGGCCTCTAGTCATAGAGTGCTGTTTGGATTGCACAGATGAATATGCGGAGAAGAGCGGCTGGCACCCATAAGTACCCAGCAAACGTCAGCTATTGTCAGTATTCCTTCTTTTATTCCAAACCCTTCTTATTAAAGATGAAAACTTGGAAGCCAAAATAACTTCTCTAGGTCAGGAAACTCGGCTCTTCTGATGTGGAGACTGGAACCTCTGTACTCAGCCTGGCTGGTGCCAACTTGCCAGCTGGATCCTTGGCTTCCACATACATAAGCAGGGTGCATTCTCTTGCCTACTTGGGCCCTCTATGAGCATCCCTCAGTGTGGGCTGTCACCAGAACCTCTCTGCATCAGCGACCCTATATCAGGCACTTAGGAGACATCAGTCAGTCATTGATTTCATCCTGCTCTCAGCAGACAGGGAGCTAAAGCCATCCTCAGTGCAGCTGGCCCCCAATCTGCACGGAGCTAGCAAGGACACACAACCCCATCTATTGCTGGGATCTGTGCTGAGTTTTACAGGTTTTGGGGGAAACCTTATTCCAGCATCTTGATTTGAAATGAAAATGTCAAAATATTTTGCATCTGTGAAAGAATGTTTAGTTTCTTTAGTAATTTTCCACACTGGTTCTGACAACCATAAAATATATTTGTGCTCAAAGAAAATATTATCATGCCCAGAACCTATTTATTCTTCATCCACTCAAGTTATAGACACGACTAATACATAATGTATTGTAAACATTACAAAGCAAAGTTACTTAGTCTTATTTTCCCAGCTATCTTATATAACTATTTACCACCTTTGAGGAGCTTGGGCTTTTTTTTCTTTCTTTTTTTGAGATGGGGGTCTCATTTTGTCACCCAGGCTGGAGTGCAGTAGTGCAATCTTGGCTCACTGTAACCTCTCCCTCCCCGGGCTCAAGCAATCCTACCACCTCACCCTCCCAATTAGCTGGGACAACAGGCACATGCCACCATGCCCAGCTAATTTTCATATTTTTTTAGTAGAGACAGTATCTCACCATGTTGCCCAGGCTAGTCTCAATCCCTTGAGCTCAGGCAATCCACCTGCCTTGGTCTCCCAAAGTGCTGGGATTATAGGCGTGAGCCACCCCACCTTGCTAAGTTTTTTTTTAGGTGTCTTATTTCTCCAGCCAAACTGAAGTTAAAGATAGATACCAAACTATAAAAATAGCCCCTGCCTTAAGGAGTTATCCTTCACAGGACTCTACCTCCATTCAGAGGAACACAGTGAGCACTCGGCAAGTACTCACTAAAGAAGCCATAGATTTCAACAGTAAATGCCAAATGCATTCAGAAAAGGAAAAGTTACTCAGTGCCCATAAGGTCAAACAAGGCCTTGCAGATGTGATGGGGCAAGACATTGTGAAGAAATAAGATATGAGAAACAAGTTTCACAGAATGGTCAACAATTCTAGATACCAGGTTTCCATACTGCTTGCAGGGTGAGTCACCCTATCTACACCATGCTGCAGATGATCTCAGGAAATTAATTCTGCATCTGGAAGCTGTGCAAACTCAGAAAGTTGCAGCCCCAGGGAAATAACTCTCTTTTGACCCTTGTGACTCAGAAGCATTGACATTGCTCAAGAAGATTGTCCCGCATCATAAAACAATACAGCTCAGGTCCTGGACAAGCTCGACTCACGTGGTGCCCAGTGCTCCTCCCAGAGGAGGGCTGGGCTGCCCACATGGAACTCTGCCACAGCTGGACAGGGGCATGATGGGGCTTAGCGCTTCACCTGGAAGGAATCAGTCATCGGCCAGCCACACTAAGTCACTTGAGAGTCTCACAGAAGCTCTTTGGCTCTCAGGCTGCCAGCTCACTCTAGTTTCTGAGTTAATGAACAAAAGATGATGTAAGTTAATGCAAAGACATAATTGACTCTCTGTGAATAGGATTCCATTTATTCAAAAGATAACTACTTAGCACTTTAGTCTGAGGTGTAATGAAAATCGGGGTACATTGTTCATAGACTCATGTCTTCACGGTGCTAACAAAGAGTAGCCAATTCTATAAACACCATCTGTTACAAAAGCTTTAATAGGAGGATAAAGGGCAGTGGGTACTAGTCACTTACAGGGAGATGTTCCTTAAAACTATAAATACCATGAAGAAAAATAGTGTAATCACTTCCCATCTCATTACAGGTGAGTGAGTATTCAGTTGGTTTCCTCTGATGTGCATTCCACTGCTTTCCTCAGACCCATGACCACGATGTTGGTGTCATTCTCCCTGCATACTAAGGTCTAGCATAAGGTAGTGGAGGCAGATGTCCTGAAGATTCTGAGTCTTGGTACCAGGGGATTAACTACATTTAAGGGTTTGGGATGACAGCTCCCCTAGCATCCTTTTCTACAACCTAAAGATAGGATGTGGATCAACTTTATAAAACAATGTCAGTGGTTGCTGAGAAGAGCAAGGATTTATTCGATTACTGCATTCTTACACCATGAAATTAAATATAGAATATTTGATTGAATATTCAGGAACTTATTTTTCAGCTAGTTCTGGCACATTTTGTTAAATACTTTTGGCAGTTTCTAAGCATAGTCAACTTTTAACATTTTATTGCTCTCCTTTTTTTCCCTATCTAGAGATATGTCTTTGTGAAGCTGAACTTGGACTGTAACCTCTTTTTGGTCTTATTTTCCTAACTGTTAAATGAAGGATGCTGATGTTCCTTCCAATTCTCACAGTCGGTGACTCGGTGGCAAGGCAGACCTAGACGAGACACTGTCACCTTCGTGGAGACATTCTGATGGTGCTGGACCTTTCTTCACTAGGTTCTCTTTCGTATGTCCCTTCAACAGGGTGACCTTCCATGATCTCACTTCTGAAATCAACACTCCTCATCACTCCTTGTTTCTCCCTTGATTTCTCTCCTTAGCACTCCTCAGCAGCTGCCCAGTGCTTCTCTATTCTTTTCTCCTCTTCTCTTATTAAAATGTAGGTGGCATGAACGCAGACCTGCCTCTCTATATGTAGCCTGCTATATCCCCAGCACCCGAACAGCAGTGCTGCATGTAGTAGACGTCTAGGAGCTATTTGTTGTTGGATGTTTGATAAATGCATTTGCCTTATCTGATTGTCGGATGTCTTAATTTGTGTGTGCTTAAGAGGAGAGCTGTGTATAAATGAGCATTCTTAGTTTGAATACAAAACAGATGTGTTTGTGTGTGTGTGTGTCTGTGTGTGTGTGTGTGATGTGCTGTGCACCCCCATACTCAAAGAGAATAAAAAAATCCTCTATTATAGGGAAGCAAGCTGGAAGCAAGGAGATAGGCCCTAAGTGATCACCAGGTGAATGCCTGGCTAATAGCAGGTGCTCAATAAAACATGGGATGAATGAAACTGACATAGAAACTGTGTGTTATTTACTCGTTCACCAGATAAACAAGACGTGACTGAAGACTCAGACATAATGGGAAGTGAATATTTAAAAATAAAATAGAGTAACAAGGTTCCCAGCTTGACCTCAGCTCAGAAGAGTTTGAGCTCTTCTGAGCTTCACCCAGAAGGGAGCTCAGTCCCGAAGCCAGAAGCAGCGCTGGTGAGTGGGGAGTGGAGTGGAAATATACCATCTAGCCACTGCACTCCATGGTGGGGTTTCCCTCCAATTTAACCTTGGAGGACCACGCCATGATTTCCACTATAGGACCTGTCATGTGTCATTGCCATGGTGGTTGCAATGAACATATATAAGCAAGTAAAATATTCAGACATCCTGAAGTAGTTATTGGTGTCATTGAATGGACAGAGAGAGAGAGGCATAAAGATTTTCCACTTTTTTAATTCAGAGAGAATATTACCTGCCAAAAAATTGCCTTGTCATTTATTTTACTGACACTGCTATGGTTGAGGGCACCTTCATGATGCAGGTAACTCCAAGCAGAGCTCAACATTCATAAAACACACATAGACATGATCGGTTTCCTTTTAGAACAACCATTTTTTTTGAAACCAAACCTCATCTCACCATATCAACCACTTTGAATATCTATTTTATTAATTGTTCTTGACATTGAATTACCTTTTGTTGTTTGTAGACTGTAAAAATTATCACTGTTGGAGATGATATAAACATTCGACAACATAAAAGTTATTCAAAAGGCTTGGAAGGACATTATTCAAGAGGGCTACAAAGGTAAATAAGTTTGAAGGGAAAATACACACCCTACTTTCTGGTGTGTACTTTTCCAGTCTCTTTTCTAAACAAATCGTTTATAATAGGCTATAGCTATAAAATATTTACACAGAAGAAGATTGCTTATTCCAGGTGAGCCTTAGGTCATGTTTTGGGGGAATTAGACAGACATGGAAGTGCCATGTCTGTCTGCTGGGATGGCCAGAAGAGGTTTTCCTGAGGAAGAAACTGTGAGATTGAACCTTGAAGGACAGGCCAGAATTTTTAGAACTTCTCCATCCCTACATCTTTCTAAGACAGGAGGAACTGGTTGCCTAATAAAAACCTCTAAGAAATACTAATTTTTTAAAAAAAGTTCAAATACAGAACACTTTTATTTCATCCTAAGTGAATTTGTATTTTTTGAAGCCAATACTAAGTGAAATAAAAATAGACATTTGCTACTTCTCAAAGGGCATTAGTTTCCCCATCTTCAGGATGTGTCATCACAGTGGAGTGTCTCTTGAAACATCATCTGATGGCTGCAGTCTCCAGTGCCACCAAGAGTCAGCACCATCTGTTGACTCATCCATGGCAACAAACCTGAGGGCCCACTGGGTGACAGGAAATGAATGAGACATTGGATTTACTACAATAAATGACACAATCCTAGCTCCTGTGGAATGTTGCCCAGATACCAAAACCTCCACGTTTTTGTCAATACTTCCTTATAGTATAACACAAATAGCATGGTCAACAAATGCTATAGATGTTTGGAAGCAGCAATGCTCACTGTGGCCTAAGTCTGTCAACGACTCCTTGGAGGAAGTGACGTTTCATCCGGGTCTTGAAGGTAGGTAAGCCTTAGGTAAGAGTGGATGCCGTAACTCCCATGTGGTGCTTTTATTCCCTCTCATAATTACCTTTTCTCAATTACACTTAATTACTGTGTGCCAATATATGCCGATAGCACATTCTAAGAGAAGCTAATTTTTTTTCTAGTTGAAGGATATTATCGAGCACATCATCTATTAAATCTCTGTCACATTGCATCTGCCTTCTTCATTCCTTTTTTTTTTTTTGAGACGGAGTCTCGCTCTCTCGCCTGGGCCAGACTGCAGTGGCGCTATGTCCGCTCACTGCAAGCTCCGCCTCCCGGATTCACGCCATTCTCCTGCCTCAGCCTCTTGAGTAGCTGAGATTACAGGCATCTGCCACCGCCCCTGGCTAATTTTTTGTATTTTTAGTAGAGACGGGGTTTCACTGTGTTAGCCAGGATGGTCTCAATCTCCTGACCTTGTGATCCGCCCGCCTCGGCCTCCCAAAGTGCTGGGATTACAGGCATGAGCCACCGCGCCCGGCCTCTTCATTCTTTCTTAAAAGAACTCACAGGATAAACTGTCCTTATGTTTCACTAGCAGGAAATGGCTAGTGAATGGCTGCTTTGTTTTTATCAATGGCTACAGTGAATAGCACCTCAATGGCTTTCCCTCCTTGCCATGGCTATTAGGAAGCTCAGAGCTCAGTCTGTGGTTTACTTCTAGTGACTGCACTGAAGCACAGCCTCCATGTCACCGGTCACTCTGAGATTTGTTGTTTTCTGATTCCTTTGCTCCAATGAGGCTGGTCCCTCAATTATTTACTTATAAATGTAAAAGACATTGTACTTTTGAAGTTTCTAAAAATCACATATTGGGAAGACAAACTCAAAGTAAATAAAGCAGTCTAATGCTGGAGCACATTTCACCTAAGGGAGTCCAAATGTCTGCTTAGGGCAAATAAAAAGGCCCAAAAGCATCTTCTAAAACGAGTTAAGTGAAACTTATCTGTAGGAACATTTTATGATCAGCATAATTTTAGTCTTTCATAGGCACTACAAGAGTAAAACTTAATTTATACCTTAAGTCAATATTAGTTTTGACTTGTATTATAACTAAAAAATATTACTTCCCAACTAATCAGAATTTCTCATGAAATTAAAATTTTAGGAGAAGCTTTTAATAGAAAGAAACAAAACGGAAAAATAAGTTTAAATCACTGACTTACTTGAAATGAGCAACTTCTGGCAGATGTTCAGGAATCATTAAAGATACAGCCAAATCACTCAAGCTGTATGTTTCCTGCAAGTCTAAATCCACTGTTGCTGAGATGGATGGCTCTTTCTAGACCCTGCTAACCAGGGTACAAAGGCTATCACAGACATACAGAAAAGAACTAACAAACAATTTAATATTGGATATGAAAAATGATCTTTAAAAAATTAGCCCTTGGGTAACTTTAAATCTAGTGCATTATCACATACTCCACTACTCCTTGAATATTACAGCTGAAGTTTTATTGAAAATTGGTGGGGTTGGCACCATGGCTAGACAGAGAAATTGCTATTACATGGTATGGTTTGAGAGAACTGCCTTCTTAAAATTGTGAATTCTACTTTTTTATTCCCTCATTGTAACTTTGTTCTTTGGACACTCTAGAGGAAAGGGTGAAATACACATGAACTGGGAGTTAGTGGCACAACCTGGACTAGATCTTATATCACTCAACCAGAGAGGTTACTTAATTCACTTATAAAAGGAGTTAGAATATGTACCTATACGGTTGCTTCCAGATCTAACATTGGATAGTGTAATTCTATAATATTAGCTTATTGATCCAATAGCTTCTTCATAACTCCCTCATTGTAAGGAAGTATCCCTGATCAGGCAACACACTTAACCAACAGCTTCTAGAATCGTTAGAGTTGGCACCTTAGCCAAGATTGGCTAGAATTGGGGCGTACAGGTGCTTCCCTGGCTATGGACAGGAGATGTACTGGGTGGCTGGGAAAGAGGGAGTATGAACTGTGGTCTACTTTTCAACTTGGTTTAGAACCCCAAAGAGATCTGGGGAAGATGAGAAAATGATTAGCTTTACTCAAGCAAGGGTAGAGGAATGAAATGAATGAGATCACTGAGGTGATGTAACTCTGGAACCAGAACTCACACCCATTATGATTTCCAGCCTTGGTTGACCTGTAATCTACACATGCATGAGGATGAAGTAGGTTGTGTGGGGTGGGGTGGGGAGAAATGCACACACACTCTTTGAGTTTACAACCTTGGGTTCAAACAGTAACCAGCTGTGGTTTATTGTCATTTGCTGCTGAGGTTGATACATCACAAAGAATACAAATTTCATGAAGAATATAATTTTAAGTATCTTTGAGGCAGAGTTTTTTAAGGAGAGCTGGGCTCTCAGCAGATCATTCTCACACTATATATTTTTTTTTATTCAGGTGAAATAAAATTTAAACGAATATCAGTGTCAACTTTGAAGAAGACACAGGGGGCAGCCTAAAGATGTGTTTGTAAGAAGACAGGATCAATCTTGGTGCTAGATCTATTGCTTCACAAGAGTTCATTCATCTGTTAATTGCAGCAGCACTCTTGAAACCCCTGCTAGGTTACAGGCCCTGATATAGACACTGATTTAGATACAACCTTGACAAAAACAAAGCTTATATTTTAGTGAAGTCTAAACTCTGTGGTTATGTAGGAGACTGCTGCCGTGAAGCAGGAGTGGCTTCTACTTATGATATTTCATATTTAGTAGAAGGACAAGAAAAATGTTTGTGTGCATGTGTGTGAATAATGTGAATATAGAATTACCAAGTATACTGGGGAAGGAGGAGGTAGGGGGAGAGGGCTATCACTTCAAGTTAAGAAAATTGGAAGATCTTGTGAAAAAGAAGGTATGGGACCTGTAGTTTAAATAATGGACAGTATTTCAAGAGATAAATATGAGGGATGAGAATTTCAGGGACAGAATGGGCCCCTTATAGGCTGAGGAACTGCCTTACAGAAGCAAGGAGACAAAAATGGTTAGAGGTTTTTTGGAGGAAGAGCAAGTACCCCATTTGGTCGTAGTGTCAATTGCACATAGAAGAGGGTGAGGATGATGGAACAATTAGAGCATAAAGGACTTTAGCCAATTCTGTGATTAAACTGACAATGAACATCTGATAGGCTGGAATTGACATGAGTAGGCCTGGGCTTTCCACACTGATCTGATGGCAGTGGGCAGGACATAGGACGGATTAGATGCTGGAGAGGAGAACAACAGGTGTGGGGCACACCAGGGGACTGTTCCAATCACGGAGGATCCAAGTGATGGCTACAGGAAGAAAAGGGCGTTAGGTATAGGACACCACACTTACATTGGAGAAAGAATTGTCAAAATGTGGTCACTTTACTATATGTAGTAAATAAAAGAGATATTATAAGTGTCAAAGATGGATAACTAGGAGAACAGGGATATTAATAAAAATCAGAAGTCAGGAATAGGAACTAGTGTGTGTAAGGAAGCCCAGTGAAGTAAGTTATTGTTGATAAAATGTGACAGGACATTTAAGTGGGATTTAAAAGACAATTGCAAATGAAAAGATAGAGCTGAGATCAAAGTAGAGGTGGCCTTATAGATTTGGGAGGTACTATGGTCTGAATGTGCCCCCCAAAATTTATGTGCTGGAAACTTAATCCCCAATGCAACAGTGTTTGGGGGGTGGGGCCTTTTGGGAGGTGTTCAAATCATAAGGCTCCACCCTTATAAATGCATTTAATGTATTTAAAAAAATGGGGTTGCAGGAGAAGATTCGTTCTCTTCCACCTTCTGCCGTGGAGGACACAGCAAGATGGCCCTTGCCAGATGCCAGCAATTTGACCTCAGACTTTTCAGACCCCAGGACTGAGAGAAAACAAATTTCTGTGCTTTATAAATTGTCCAGACTCAGGTATTTTATTATAGCGACACAAAGGGACTAAGACAGGAAGTGTAATAAGTTAAAGATGGAGAGTAGTTGTGGGGAAGGACTAAGATGCTGGAGGGGCAGCTGCAAGGTGAGGAAGTTGCAAGAACCTCCTGGAACATCAGTGTGTGGACTCAGCACATCCCCCACAGACCGCTGTCTAATGGACTGTGAATTACTCAGGATGGCTGCGGGCTCCAAACTGGTCCTTTGGGCCCTAAATTAACACATATAGGATTGGACAAAGTAATGATGCAAAAGCGGGTGCAGCCAGAGCCCACTGGATTTAAGCAAATGCACATTAGTGTAACCAGGGGAAAGAAGACTCTAAATATCCCTGCTGTAGAAAACCAATGCTCCGTTTTTAAAACATGCTTAACACTTCAGTTTTTAGCTACAAATACATTTCTGTTAGAATAGTTACTAAAAACCTACAAAGGAATTTGTATAGCTTTGCATGGATATTTATTTTCTTCTATGGATGTAAACTATTTAATTCAGGAAACATAAGTAGAAACTTGAAGGTTTCTTCCCTATTTTTCTTTTTTATATACTAAAAATTACCAAAGAAGATCACTCTAAAAGATATATAAGTATTTTTTTAAATATTTAGTTTCCCAATGAGAGAGGCAGGCCAGAGTCATGGCAATGCCCTCTACAAATGCTGTGAGCTATCTGCTTCCAAAAGCCAGTGTGTGCTCTTTACTTCCCCGTTTCCCATCCACCTACTCAGCCTGACGACCACAATCTCCTGGCCTTTACGGCATAAGGGAGCATTTCTTCTTGGTATTTGCTTCCAAACACCTTGCCCTTATTACTCCATCATTCTAGGGACCCCTTTAGCCTCCAACCACGAGGACTATGGGTACCACTGCACATCCCAAGGGGACTTTGTATCCTCACATTTTTGTGGGGATCCAGAAACAATCTTGACCGTTTAATAACCCAGAAGAGACATATGATTTGAACAGACTTCCAGCAAATAAGAGAAAATCTCAAAATGAAATCTGGCCCTTCTCTTCCTAAAGCTTAATAAACTTGGACGTCACTCCTTCGTCCTCCTTTCTTCAATGAGCTTTACAATTATGTTAAATGTGGACAGGTCACCTACTCTTCCCTGAGGCCCCCACACTGTAATACCATAGGCAATACCTGGGGACAGTCATGGAGGGAGCGGTCCCACTGCCTGCCGTGAAGGCCACCATTATTAAAACAAGAGCAATGCACCTGCCTGTGAGGCATGGCGGCCCTTGGGCAGGGGGCTCCAGGGCAGGCGAGGGCCAAGGCTTGTTCTCGGAAGCCACCTCGTGTTTTCCAAACAATAGGAACTGGTACTAAAAGGCAAAAACAAGCTTGAGCCCCCTCCCTCGACACCCACATCTGCACTGAATGCCTCTCATTTTATTAACTGGGTATTGAAACTGATTGCAATTCCGTGGTCAAAGCAAAAACAGTAAGAAAGAGTTGTCTTTTTTGAGCATTTAAATTGTTCTCTCTGCTCTCCTGGCTGTTCTAGGGCAGAAGGATGTCTCGGAGGTATTGGGGTCACCCTGGAAGTCAGGGGCAAGACCCAGGAACCCATGTGGGTGGCAGGGGCGGGACTGCTCAGCAAGGCTGGAAGCAGGTGGGGCTGCCTGAGGGTGGGGCTGCCTGAGGGTGGGGCTGGCACAGGGCAAAACTGTCTGAGGGCGGGGATGATCGGGGGTGGGGCTGGCAGGGGGCAGGACTGCCTGAGGGTGGGGCTTAGAAGGGCCAGAGCCAGCAGGGGGCGGGGCTTGCTGGGGGACTGGCTCTGGCTGGCAGAGGCAAGGCCGGCAGGGGGCAAGACTGAGGGCAAGGCTGGCAGGGGGGTGGGCTGTTGGGGGTGTGGCTCTTAGGGATGGGGCTTGCTGGGGGCAGGGCTGGCCACTGCGAGGCTGGCAGGTGGCAGGACTGTCAGGTCAGGGGACATCGGAGACAGGGCCTCCCCCAGCATCTTGCGGGTGGGCAGAGCCTTATGTAATTGGACGTGCTGTCCCTGGCCTGGCCTAATACAGTGGTCCACGCTCTCCTGTCCAGGGATAACACGTGGCAAACCTCCCACCAGCACCCCACAGGCACCCACATCCTCCTACCTCTGCACCACACCAAGCATCCCCAGTGTTGTCCATCCCCAGACTCTCTCAAGCTCATTCTGGGGCAAGTCACTGCCTGTGGGTTCCTGGGACTCGCCCCAGCTGTGAGCACCCCCCTTTCCTTCCCTGGACTGCAGCTAGGGTCCTGCTTCCCGCACACGTTGGCAAGGAAGCTGGAGTCCTGTTTCTGGCATACCTTGGCAAGGTGAAAACTCGCAGGGTGCCCTGGTGCCCTGCTCCCAGGACAGCGGCCAGCCCAGGAGGACCTCCGAGCCCCTCCTCAAATGCCAAGCGCGGCCCTGTGTGCACAGGTGTACGTACACACAATCACACAACTCTCACTCCTCCGCACACTCACTCCCCCACACTCTCACACACTTGCACAGTCACAATCACACTCACACAACTTATTTCCCACACTCACACACACATTCACCCACTTTCTCACTCGCCCACTCACAGTGAAACATACTGTGACACGCTCACACTTTGTCCCATTTTCACACCCACCCACCTACTCACACACCCTCTCCCACACACGCTCACCCACACTCACACCCGGTGCTGCACACCAGAGCGCCGCCCTCCTCTGCCCACAAGCGCGGCCACCCCAGCAGCACCCCGCGGGCGCTGTCCCTGGAGCTGGGCTCTCTAGGAAAGGGCAGGGGAAGGGCAGGCCAGGGAAAAGCTCATGAAATCCCCACCAGGTGAAAACGCTGATCCCTTTTTCTGCGAGGAGAAATCCCCGTGTAATGACCTGCGGGGCCCCTCTGGCACCACTCCCGGCGCACCGGCCCGCCTCACTTCCCTACATCACGGCTCTCCCAGCTTTCGCTGACTCCTCGTGTTTTAAGTCTTGGGAAAGCAATGCAATCTCCATAGTAATTTGGAGTTCACAGAAACTGCATTTCCGGGATTCATTTATTCCTCCGACTGACTGCTGGAGGCTAGATCATTCCTCATTTCCATGACTTCCTATCCATGCTTTAAAGCTCTTCAACTCCAGCCTGCCTACCCCGACGTGCCAGCGACCAGGAAGCACCGCTTGGAGCACCCCTTTCTCCGGGCTCCGCTCTGAGCTTCCTCACTGGGAGCATCCCCCGATGCCCTCCTTGACTCATGGGGCTGGGAACGGCCTCCTTCCTGGCCCCTCTCCCTCAAAAAAGGGTGGGTGAGGCCAGAACTTGGAAGACAAACAAACGTGCAAGCCTCCATAATTCTAATTCCAAATGAATAACGGTAACACTGTCCATCTCTTTGCCCTTTGCACACACACAGGCACACACACGTCACCACACCTTACCAGCACAGCAGGCAAACCAGAGGACACAGTGGTATCCACTTTCTGATGGGTCGCAACCAGGAGGGACATCGTGGCCATTGCCATCCACACACCCTTGGAGCATTCAGACCCCCGGAGCTTTGCGGACTGGTCCACTCCAGCACTGTCAGCCCTCCTGGCTGGGAAGTGGAGTAAAAGGTGCCAGCTTCTTGTCACCCTCGGTTTGATGCATCACCCTTGACGCCCTCCCTCCCTCCTCCATCAAGGGAAAAAAAGAAGGAGGAGAGCCACCCATCTAAGATGAAGTTCACTGAGGCAATCCCATCCCCTCTGGAATTCTCCAGGGACAAAGGGTAATTAGAGAGCAGTTGCTGAGCAGCTCTGCATGTTTAGGGACTGGCTTCCAGGGTTCAGGTCCTGGTGCCCCCATTTAGCTCCTCCTGGCATGCTGTCTTCCCCCTCACTCTGTTCCCCCTCCTCCAAGCTGACCAATTTCATACTGGCCGGTGACAAAGCACCCCACGTATTTATGCTGCTGCCTCGCTCTCATAAATTATATCAGTTTCCCAGACGAAGGCCCCTTGGCTCTGAAGGAGATGCCATTTTATTTATGCTGCACTTACACACCTGCATACTGAACTCTATATTTAAATCAGACAACAAATCAATGGTACCAAGGGGAAACAGATGGAGAAAGTCCTGTATGTCCTCCCCAGCTGCAGCACCCCACAGCTCTCTGCTAGGTCCTCCGATGGTGACTGACCCCAGTTATGGTCAGCATGCCACTCTACCTCATGCTGCTCCTGCGTCAATTTCCCCATCCAACGGAAATGGAATGAGACTGACATTTAGTTTTCTGAGGGCAAAAAAAAAAAAGGTTTGACTTCATTCCTTCCCACTTCTGTAAATTGTATGTGTGAATTACCTAGAAGGCACTCATCTGCAGAGCAGATTGAGAATCTCCCACTAACTCCTTCCCTGGTGAAGGGGAATAAGCTTCCAAGAGAAGTTTTCTTCTATGACTACACAAAACATGCATTCTTTAAGATGATTTTCTAAGCCTGTTCAGTTCACAAGAGGAGTCTGGGAGCCAGTGATTCAATGTAAGCAAATTGCATTGAAGGCCCAGGCATGGTACTAGAAGCTGTCTTAGTGGAGCAGTATATATGCTTAGTGGAGCACATTTGCAAACAATGACACCAATTTATATTGCAATCTACTTCTGCTCATTGAGAGTTCTTTGGTTTAATCATGAATAAATTAGCAAGGGTGATGCCATAAAACTCAGGGGTGTAAAATTTTACCTCTTGGTGCATTGCAACTTCTACCAAATAATAAATAACATCTCGACAAATTTTTAAATGCTTACTTTCTAAACAGTCTGTGCCTGGCTAAAAATGAAACAATTCAAACCAAACCGAACAAACCTTACTCTAGATAATGTGACCGTAATATAAATTTATTTTATAAGTAGCCTCTTTGTTTTTTCCTTTTATCTCACAGCTTCATTCAAATTAAATGATTCAACTAGAAGTTTCTCATTATCTACTTCTGGGGCCATCTCGGTGCAAGGTGCTCTACAGGATAAGGAGATGGAGAAGACATCAACATTTCTTGCTTCAAGAGCTTACAAATCACTTGACTGGTTTTCCTCATAAGAAGTCAACAGTATTTCTTGCTGAAATTTAAATTATACATGTAATTTTTAGTATACATTTGTCTATGCCTGTAACAAGAAGCACTTGCGGAATTCCAAAGGAAAAGTTCACCAACGATTCCTGCTAAAACTTTCAGCATTCAGTGTTGTGGCATCTCAGTGATCCCAACAGAAATCACGCTCAATTCAGCAGGATTCTCATGGTCCTCTGCTCCCTACTTGCGTGCATCCTCTACTGAGTCCTTCAAGTTTGGACTGAGACAAGGAGATTGTATTATTTCTACTTGCCTAGTCTTTTCTTAAGGGCATTTTTTCCAGATCTGTAAGATCGAAGCAAATGCCTCACTGGATCACATCTTAATTAAAAATTGTGTATCAAATTTGGGGCCTGAAGATGTGAGATGAACAGGCGTCGGTAGGAGTTCAGAAGAAGCCATTAAAAAAAATAGAAAGATAGCTTCTTTACTTAGACAAATAGAAAAAAAGGCACTGAAAATTTCTGAGGAAGACATGATTGCATGAAATGTGTTAAAAAGCAATTTTTTCATGAAGATTTCTTTAAAGTGTGACAAATGAAAATCTATTTTCTGTTTCCAATGGGGACTGGGAAAGAAAAGGGTTTGGTTTGAATTTCATCAGAAGGGATGTAGGTCAGACATCAGAATGTGCAACCAGTGGAACAAAAGACATTTCTCTGTCTACAGCCATACCGCCCTGAACGCACCAGATCTTAACAAAGACATTTTTTTCTTCCTTTCTCTCTCTGGAGGGTTTCAAAAAAATGTATGGGTGTTTGTGATTACTCAGACGCCTAGAAGTCAGAGAGGGCTACAGATCTACCTCTGTGATTACTCAGATGCCTAGAAGTCAGAGAGGGCTACAGAGTACCCGTTAAGGTCTTTTATTCCCCCTGGCCCCAAACTGTTTCCCAATTATGGACTTGAAATAAAGAGTTTTCTTTTTCATAGTTAGAGTTTTGTTCCAGACTGTCAATTTCACCCATTTCAGAGAGATACGGAAAGTTCATTTCTCCATCCATCCCAAATTGCCAAATCCCATGTCTAAGAAATGTAGCTTATTTCCTAAAATGTTATTTAGTCATTTTCCTTTTTCTCTCTGTTATTCTGCTCAAATTATTCAATGTCTACTAGAGTATGGAGAGTTCATTTTTCCACTGCATTTACTCAATGCCTGTCAACATAATCTGCTGAGTATAAAGTAAATAAATAATATGACAAACCCCAACTCTTTCTTTCCTTAGTCCCATATACCACACCACGATAAAAAAGTAGATCATTTTCTCCCTGACCTGGAAGAATGGAAGTCTGGCTGGTCACATGATCAGCTGGGGATGCCTTGGGCCACCTGGGGAGTGATGACATTAGTCCTCGACAGAATTTCTTCCTACTACGACAGAACTGGTCCCACTATGAGTAAAGCTACAGAGAGCGTCATGCTAGAGCTGTGAGCTAGTGCTGTCGCTCTTAGGGGACTGGTGAGTCAGGGGACCAGAAGGATTGAGACGCAACTTTGTCTAGTCCCTCATGATTCCTCTCCCTACCAGATTATTTCTGCACCCCTTCAAAGTGTCTCACCTCTCTCTCTAGCCCAAAGATCTAATCCCAATCCTCAGTCAGTGGGAGGCAAAATGGACTTGAAACATGGACCTCCACTCTCATAGGAAAATAGAAAGACACATCACATGGGCAAATAGATACAGTACTCAGTCAGCACTGTGAGCAGGGGCCTGCCTGGATCTTAATCTCTATCTTTCCCTCATACAGTGACTGGAAGGACCTGTGTGTTCAGCCAAGGCTGGCCAATAAATGAATGACCATGCTATCTTGGGGAATGAAGACACATTGGCCACTTTATCCCTAGTGCACTGAATGTGCATAATGCAAAGGTTCTTTCCTCCTAGACGCTGGAACAAATGGCAGAGATGAGACCAGAAGATGCACCACTCAAACTTCTTCACCACAGATCACAGCTTTGCTTTTAAGGGAAAAGTGTCATAGAAGTCAAAAATGAGATCAGAGCACTCCACATATAAAAAGTTTTAAAAGAGCTTGAATTTTAAAAATTAAATTGAATTAAATGATGACATCCGTATGGGGGAATTCATGGAAGAAAGAACAAATGGGGATATTGCAAATGGTATCAGTACACCGTACTGTCCGTATCTCCCTCTCCTAATTCAGCTATGCAAATGCAAAACTCAGCAGAACAGGAGTCTGTATTTCCATAGGATTCACTTTTTATGCAATAAAAATAAGAGAATTCCCCCTGAAGTTGCACCTGCTCCAAGGCAGTTTCATGCACAAATCATTCAGACTGCTTCTTAGGATACCAGAATTTGCAAGGGAAGAAACAAAGTTTGTCAAGTCTCTTCTTTGTGCCCCCACATGCCTTCATTTTGGGGTGGATTTCTGGTAATACTGTCTTGTTGACATATTTCTATGAAGAGTTTTTCTTTAGCCTATTTCTTGAACTTTTAAATTACTACATAATTTATGAAATTCTTATATTAATATACACATAAGATAGAAATCACAGACATAAGGAGAAATAGCTCCGGCCTAAGAATTGAGATAAATTGTTTCTAATCCTGGGATACCCACAAATTTGCTGTGTGAGTGATATTCAGAGAGATCTAATGACTTGCCCAAAATTTCACCTGTGATATGTGTGTGTGTGTGTGTGTGTGTGTGTGTGTGTGTGTGTGTGTGTGTTATGGACAGAAGGGTTGTTAGAATAAACAGCATCTGTAAGGAGGATTCCCGGGCAAGATGGCTAAATAGGAACAGCTCTGGTCTGCAGCTCCCAGCAAGACCGATGCAGAAGGTAGGTGATTTCTGCATTTCCAACTGAGGTACACAGTCCATCTCACTCGGACTGGTTAGACAGTGGGTACAGCCCATGGAGGGTGAGCAGAAGCAGGGTGGGGCATCACCTAACTCAGGAAGCACAAGGGATCACGGAACTCCCTCCCCTAGCCAAGGGAAGCTGTGAGGGACTGTGCCACGAGGGACAATGCTATCCAGCCCAGATACTATGCTTTTCCCATGGTCTTTACAACCTGCAGACCAGGAGATTCCCTTGGGTGCCTATATCACCAGGGCCCTGGCTTTCAAGCACAAAACTAGGTGGACATTTGGTCAGACACCGAGCTAGCTGGAGGAGTTTTTTATCACACCCCAGTGCTGCCTGGAACACCAGCGAGACAGAACCATTCACTCCCATGGAAAGGAGGCTGAGGCCAGGGAGCCGAGTGGTCTTGCTCAGCAGAGCCCATCTCCATGGAGCCCAACAAGCTAAAATCTACTGGCTTAAAGTTTTCACTGCCAGCACAGCTGTCTGAAGTCGACCTGGGATGCTCAAGCTTGGTGTGGGGAGGGGTGATCGTCATTACTGAGGCTTGAGTATGTGGTTTTCCCCTCACAGTGTAAACAAAGCCACAGGGAAGTTCACACTGGGTGAAGCCCACGGCAGCTGGCCAAGCTACTGTAGCCAGACTGCCTCTCTAGATTCCTTCTCTCTGGGCAGGGCATCTCTGAAAGAAAGGCAGCAGCTCCAGTCAGGGGCATATAGATAAAACTCCCATCTCCCTGAGACACAGCACCTTTGGGAAGGGGCAGCTGTGGGTGCAGCTTCAGCAGAATTAAACATTCCTGCCTGCTGGCTCTGAAGAGAGCTCAAGCTCTGCTAAGGGACAGACTGCCTCCTCAAGTGGGTCCCTGACCCCCGTACCTCCGGATGGGGAGACACCTCCTAGCAGAGGTCGATAGACACCTCATATAGGAGAGCTCTGACTGGCATCTGGTGGGTGCCCCTCTGGGACCAAGCTTCCAGAAGAAGGAGCAGGCAGCAATATTTGCTGTTCTGCAGCCTCTGCTGGTGATATCCAGGCAAACAGGGTCTGGAGTGGACCTCTAGCAAACTCCAGCAGACCTGCAGAAGAGGAGACTGACTGTTAGAAGAAAAACTAACAAACAGAAAGGAATAGCATAAACATAAACAAAAAGGACAGCCACGCAAAAACCCCATCCAACGGTCACCAACATCAAAGCCCAAAGATAGAGAAATCCATGAAGAGGAGGAAAAAACAGCGTAAAAAGGCTGAAAATGCCAAAAACCAGAATTCCTCTTCTCCTCCAAAGGATCACAACTCCTCGCCAGCAAGGGAACAAAACTGGATGGAGAATGAATTTGACAAATTGACAGTAGGCTTCAGAAGGTGGGTAATAACAAAATCCTCTGAGCTAAAGGAGCATGTTCTAACCCAATGCAAGGAAGCTAAGAACTTTGATAAAAGGTTATAGGAACTGCTAACTAGAATAACCAGTTTAGAGAAGAACATAAATGACCTGATGGAGCTGAAAAACACAGCATGAGAACTTTGTGAAGCATATACAAGTATCAATAGCTGAATCAATCACGCAGAAGAAGGGATATCAGAGGTTGAAGATCAACTTAATGAAATAAAGCATGAAGAAAAGATTGGAGAATAAAGAATGAAAAGAAACGAACAAAGCCTCCAAGAAATATGGGACTATGTGGAAAGACCAAACCTACGTTTGATTGGTGTACCTGAAAGTGACAGGGAGAATGGAACCAAGTTGGAAAACACACTTCAGGATATTATCCAGAAGAACTTCTCCAACCTAGCAAGACAGGCCAACATTCAAATTCAGGAAATACAGAGACCACCACAAAGATACTCCTCAAGAAGGGCAACCCCAAGACACATAATCGTCAGATTCACCAAGGTTGAAATGAAGGAAAAAATGTTAAGGGCAGCCAGAGAGAAAGGTCAGGTTACCTACAAAGGGAAGCCCATCAGACTAACAGCGGATCTCTCTGCAGAAACCCTACAAGCCAGAAGAGAGTGGGGGCCAATATTCAACATTCTTAAAAAAAAATTTTCAACCCAGAATTTCATATCCTGCCAAACTAAGCTTTGTAAGTGAAGGAGAAATAAAATCCTTTACAGACAAGCAAATGCTGAGAGATTTTGTCACCACCAGGCCTGCCCTACAAGAGCTCCTCAAGGCAGCACTAAATATGGAAAGGAAAAACCAGTACCAGCTACTGCAAAAACATACCAATATGTAAAGACCATTGACACTATGAAGAAACTGCATCAACTAATGGGCAAAATAACCAGCTACCATCCTAATGACAGGATCAAATTCACACATAACAGTACTAACCTTAAATGTAAATGCGCTAAATGCCCCAATTAAAATATACAAACTGGCAATTGGATAAAGAGTCAAGTCCCATTGGTATGCTGTATTCAGGAGACCCATCTTACATGCAAAGACACACATAGGCTTAAAATAAAGGGATGGAGGAAAATTTACCAAGCAAATGGAAAGCAAAAAAAGCAGGGCTTGCAGTAGTCTCTGATAAAACAGACTTTAAACCAACAAAAGTCAAAAAAGACAAGGAAGGGCATTACATAACGGTAAAGGGATCAATGCAACAAGAAGAGCTAACTATCCTAAATATATATGCACCCAATACAGGAGCATCCAGATTCATAAAGCAAGTTCTTGGAGACCTACAAAGAGACTTAGACTCCCACACAATAATAGTGGGATTCTTCAACATCCCACTGTCAATATTAGACAGATCATGGAGACAGAAAATTAACAAGGATATTCAGGACTTGAACTCAGCTCTGGACCAAGTGGACCTAATAGGCATCTACAGAACTCTCCACCCCAAATCAACAGAATATACATTCTTCTCAGCACTACATAGCACTTATTCTAAAACTGACCACATAATTGGAAGTAAAACACTCCTCAGCAAATGCAAAAGAACGGAAATTAAAATGAACAGTCTCTCAGACCACAGTGCAATCAAATTAGAAGTCAGGATTAAGACACTCACTCAAAACTGCACAACTACATGGAAACTGAACAACCTACTCCTGAATGACTACTGGGTAAATAATGAAATTAAGGCAGAAATAAGTAAGTTCTTTGAAACCAATGAGAACAAAGACACAATGTACCAGAATCTCTGGGACACAGCTAAAGCAGTGTTTAGAGGGACATTTATGGCACTAAGTGCCCACATGGGAAAGCAAGAAAGGTCTAAGGTTCACACTCTAACTTCACAATCAAAGGAACTAGAGAAGCAGGAGCAAACAAATTCAAAAGCTAGCAGAAGACAATAAAGAACTAAGATCAGAGCAGAACTGAAGGAGATAGACACACAAACAACCCTTCAAAAATAAATGAATCTAGGAGCTGGTTTTTTGAAAAGATTAACAAAATACATAGACCACTAACCAGACTAATAGAGAAGAAAAAAGAATCAAATAGACACAATAAAATAAGATAAAGGGGATATCAACACTGATCCCACACAAAATACACACTACCATCAGAGAATATTATAAACACCTCTACGCAAATAAACTAGAAAATCTGGAAGAAATTGATACATTCCTGGACACATACACCCTCCCAAGACTAAACCACGAAGAAGTCAAATCCCTGAATAGACTAATAACAAGTTCTGAAATTGAGACAGTAATTAATAGCCTACCAACCCAAAAAAGCGGACCAGACAGATTCACAGCCAAATTCTACCAGAGGTACAAAGAGGAGCTGGTATCATTCCTTCTAAAACTATTCCAAACAACAGAAAAAGAGGGAATCCTCCCTAACTCATTTTTGAGGCCAGCATCATCCTGATACCAAAACCTGGCAGAGACGCAACTAAAAAAGAAAATTTCAGGCCAATATCCCTGGTGAACATTGATGCGAAAATCCTCAATAAAATACTGGTAAACTGAATACAGAAGCATATCAAAAACCTTATCCACCATGATCAACTTGGCCTCATCTCTGGGATGTGAGGGTGGTTCAACATACGCAAATCAATAAACATAATCCATCACATAAACAGAATCAGTGACAAAAACCACATGATTATCTCAATAGATGCAGAGAAGGCCTTTGATAAAATTCAACACCCCCTCATGCTAAAAACACTCAATAAACTAGGTATTGATGGGATGTATCTCAAAATAATAAGAGCTATTTATGACAAACCCACAGCCAATATCACACTGAATGGGCAAAAGCTGGAATCATTCCCTTTGAAAACTGGCACAAGACAAGGATGCCCTCTCTCACCACTCCTATTCAACATAGTATTGGGAGTTCTCGCCAGGGCAATCAGGCAAGAGAAAGAAATAAAGCGTATTCAATTAGGAAGAGAGGAAGTCAAATTATCTGTTTGCAGGTGACATGATTGTATATTTAGAAAACCTCATTGTCTCAGCCCAAAAACTCCTTAAGCTGATAAAGCAACTTCGGCAAAGTCTCAGGATACAAAAATCAATGTGCAAAAATCCACAAGCATTCCTATACACCAATAATAGCCAAAACATGAGTGAACTCCCATTCACAATTGCTACAAAGAGAATAAAATACCTAGGAATCCAACTCACAAGGGGTATGAAGGACCTCTTCAAGGAGAACTACAAACCACTGCTCAAGGAAATAAGAGAGAACACAAACAAATGGAAAAATATTCCATAATCATGGATAGGAAGAATCAATATTGTGAAAATGGCCATACTGCCCAAAGTAATTTATAGATTCAATGCCATCCCCATGAAGCTACCACTGACTTTCTTCACAGAATTAGAAAAAACTACTTCAAATTTCATATGGAACCGAAAAAAGAGCCCATATAGCCAAGACAATCCTAAGCAAAAAGAATAAAGCTGGAGGCATCATGCTACCTGACTTCAAACTATACTATAAGGCTACAGTAACCAAAACAGCATGGTACTGGTACCAAAACAGATACATCAACCAATGAAGCAGAACAGAGGCCTCAGAAGTAACACCACACAACTACAACCATCTGATCTTTGACAAACCTAACAAAAACAAGCAATGGGGAAAGGATTCCCTATTTAATAAATGGTGTTGAGAAAACTGTCTAGCCATATGCAGAAAACTGAAACTGGACCTTTTCCTTACATCTTACACAAAAATGAACTCAAGATGGATTAAAGATTTAAATGTAAGACCTAAAACCATAAGAACCCTAGAAGAAAACCTAGGCCATACCATTCAGGACATAGGCATGGGCAAAGTCTTTATGACTAAAATGCCAAAAGCAATTGCAATGAAAGCCAAAATTGACAAATGGGATCTAATTAAAGAGCTTCTGCACAGCAAAAACAAAACAAAACAAAACAAAAAACAACTATCATCAGAGTGAACAGGGAGAAAATTTTTGCAATCTATCCATCTGACAAAGGAATAATATCCAGAATCTACAAGGAACCTAAACGAATTTACAAGAAAAAAAAACCCCATCGAAAAGTGGGCGAAGGATATGAACTTTTCAAAAGAAGACATTTATGCAGCCAACAAACATATGAAAAAAATCTTACCATCACTGGTCATTAGAGAAATACAAATCAAAACCACAATGAGATACCATCTCACACCAGTTAGAATGGCAATCATTAAAAGGTCAGGAAACAACAGATGCTGGAGAGGATGTGGAGAGATAAGAATACTTTTACACTGTTGGTGTGAGTATAAATTAGTTCAACCATTATGGAAGACAGTGTGGCGGTTTCTTAAGGATCTAGAACTAGAAATATCACTTGACCCAGCCATCCCATTACTGGGTATACACCCAAAGGATTATAAATCATTCTATTATAAAGACACATGCACACTATGTTTATTGTGGCACTATTCACAATAGCAAAGACTTGGAACCAACCCAAATGCCCCTCAATGATAGACTGGATAAAGAAAATGTGGCATATATACACCATGGAATACTATGCAGCCATAAAAACAATGAGTTCATGTCCTTTTCAAGGACATGGATAAAGCTGGAAACCATCATTCTCAGCAAACAAACACAGGAAGAGAAAACCAAACACCATGTGTTCTCACTCATAGGTGGGAGTTGAACAATGAGAACATATGGGCACAGGGAGGGGAACATCACACACTGGGGTCTGTCGGGGGTTGGGGACAAGGGGAGGGATAGCCTTAGGAGAAATACCTAATGTAGATGATGGATTGATGGGTGCAGCAAACCACCATGGCACATGTATACCTACATAACAAACCTGTACATTCTGCACATGTATCCCAGAACTTAAAGTATAATAAAAAAAAAAAAAGTAAAATCAGGACAAAACAAAAGAATGAGGCTGGGGCCTGGAGAAACAAAGATAAACAGCTCAGGTACTTCTCATAAGGAGCTGGTGACCTAGAGACAGATGCACATAAAGCTGTTAGAATAAATGTGATATAATAGGGGAGAAAGACCACTGAAGCCCAGTACTGATTGTGGCACAGGCCGCTGCTGTCAGCCACAACTATGCACCTCCTCTTCCCTAGTGTAAGTTTGCTGCTAGGTAGCAGCTTCCCAGCCTGGGACTATACTTCCAGTGGCATCTCTTGCACACAAACGTAGTCATGGTCAAATTTTGTAATAAAAGCTGATCAAAGCAAAGATCAACACACACACACACACACACACACACACACACACACACACACCCCTATTGGTACCTACTTAATGCAAGTGCCACCTACCATGTTAACCTTCGGGCCATGAGGAGTCTAGGGACTCCTAGAGAGGAAAGAAAGAAAGAAAACATGAAGATTTCTGTATTTAAGGCTCTTTGGTGACATGAAAAAGAGCCAGAAGCTCCTGCAGCTTAGGAGAAGAGTACAGAATGAAAAGTGGGGCTACCGTCACGGCAGAGCAGAGGATGCTATCCCCTGAGCAGGACCACGGCTCACCCTGACCCTGAGGTCCCAGGCCACGGAGCCGCGTGGCAAGGCTGAGCTCTCCTGGTGGAGCATGAGGTGGGGGGAGCGGCCCAGTGGCAGCCCCGATGTCCCTTCCATCTCTTCAGCATGCTTAGGATCATGCCTCCCCTGACTTAGAAATAAAGTCCAGCAACCAAGTCCCCATGGGCAACCTCTTGATGAATTACCTTCTCTCCTTTTATGTCAGATTTCCTTAATGCTTCATTGTGACTTCCAGGCAGCTGAGCTTTTGAAAATATTCATTTTTTCCTTCTTCATGAATATCATTTCTTGCCCTCTCAACCTGATTCAACATCAGATCTTTTACTTTCACTATAAAACTGTTTCTCAGTATGTTTCAATAGAAGTTGTGGTTCTTACCGTTTTTAGCAAAATATATTTTACCATTATCAGTGTTTAAACGTATGAGTGCAGTTTTAGTGAAATATCTTCATGATGACTTCTGGATCCCTGGAGGGATAATAAGACTGAAACACCACAGGAAACTTTACTTTAAACCAGGGTTGGCTCTTGATGGAGTGGTATGCAATTGGTTCTTCGTGTTTCTGTTGTTCGCTGGATCAGATTTCCACACTGTTGTCTGTTAGAGAAATGCGCCCAAGAAGATGTATAAAGCTGTCTCAGACGTTTCAATGTTTAAGACTCGCTGGCTCCCTCACATTCTACACTCTACCCTGTATCTCTGGGGATCTTGGCTTCTTTTTCTTTCAATACAGACTTCTTTTATTCCAGGTTTGCAGTACACCCTCTCCTTCACCCTTATTCAGGTTTGCACTTCACCCTCCCCTTCACCTTTCCCAGTTCAGGTCCAAGCATAGCCTAAGACCTCACACACTGCAGGTAATAATAACAGTAGTGACAAGAATGATAGTAAATGAAATTTACTGAGCATTTTCTACATGCCGGGCACTTGTTAAAGAGCTTTTCAATTAACCACTCATTTAATTGTAATAATAACCATGTGAAATAGATATTATCGTCCCCATCTTACGCATGGAAAGAATGAGGCTAAGAGGGGTTTCATAAGTTGCCTCCGACCTCACATTGAGTGACGGCTAGAGCCATTATTTGATTTCAAGCTTTTTGACTTCAAAGTCTCTATTCAATGTCTATGCTATATTGCTTTTATCATATTTTCCTTTTTCTTGAAGGATTTGCAATTAAGATGTAAAGAAAATTATTATCTTGACTTCCAGTTCATGTTTTACCATTTTGATATTAAGCCAAAGTAATAACATTCTTATTTTGACCAAGGTCTTACAGGGAAATTTTAGGTATGACTTACTCTACCAAGTAAAAAAAAAATAGAACTCTCATTGCGGTATTTTTTTTTTTTTAGAAAATATACCATAGTTTTCTTAGTTCAAGCTGCCTTAATTCCCTGTAGACCCATAACAAGGAGATTTGCTGTGAAACTTGCAAGGCCTCTGGGTAAAATGATCCCCACTTTCCTGAAACATAACCGTTTTGGTAAAATTTCTCTAATAGAGAGTCTAGAAAATCTTTGTAGGCTTAAGTTCCCAAGTACTCTGTGGGGCTCTGTGGCGGGGTGGGGGTGGGGTCCTATTTCTAATGATTTATCCCAAGGGCTTACACCTAGGGGTGGTTTCACAGAAGACTCCTTTCATAAGTGAAATAATTTTTTTTTGTAAAACTAAGGATTCTTGCTTTTTTTGCATTTGATATTTCTTCCACTACATTTTCTTTATTTGGCTATACACCCAAATTCTCCAGTTCTAGCAAATTTAAGATTCCCACTATGTACCTAGATTTATGTCTCATGGGTACTCCAGTGCCTACTGTTCTGGCTGGCACGTAGTAGGTATTTAGTATTTGCTAAGAGGAACATTGAATTAATTGAATTGGATTCCCTGAAACAGGATTCGAAGCCTTAGCCAAATGTGAGCCCTCGCTTGGACATGGTCGAAGAAGCCAGTGCATTGGAAGGATTAGCTTCATTTCCAGCCAGAAAAATACTCCAGAGTGACAACTTAGTTGAGTCCTGCTGCAGGCTTGGTTCTGGTTTGCTGTGTGCAGGGCTGCTCTCTCTGGCTGAACTGGGCACAGAGATTGTGCAGCAAAGTAAACAGCTGACTGCCTTACACCAGTGTCTCTCTGATGACAGAGAGCTTGACTTCCAGTGTCAACAAACGGACCCTGAAATGAGACTAGATGTGAAACAAAGGACTGAATGTTCGAGCACTTTGCAGCCGCCCCTCAGGGCCCCGTGCTGGAGTCAGCGAGCCTTGGAGACAACAGGAGAGAGTCCAAAAGAAAGAGGAATCGTGGAAGATTTTCTCGCTTAAGTTAACTGGAATATTCTTGTGTTTGTATCTGACTTTTTCTGTTCTCTTCTTTCTCTTGCACATTTACACATTCCCATACATTTATGATTCGGAATCAGGAAAGGGATTGCAGGCTCTGAAAGCTGAAAGAGATCATCTAACCCAAACCCTTCTTTTTTGGGGTCACAAATAAATAAGTACATTTAAAATACTTTATTTGTTAGGAACTAAATCTCTGAAAATACGAAGCTCCATGGTCACAATTCCACATGGGAAACGAGAGAGTGGCCGCTGCAGAGCAAGATGAAGCACGCTTGCCGGGCATCTGCCACACACTGAATGTGCCCACTGTCTATAAGAGAGTTACTACAAAAGGTGCAAGTGGCTTACCTGAAACACCCCATCAAGGATGCAGTCCTGCACTGCCTTTAATAGGCCCAACAAGCGCTTTGTGCTTTGCCTTGGACAGAAAAAGCCCACGGATTCTCATAAAGAAAGGCTTTTTTAAGACAGGTCAGGCTCTAATGTGCCCAATCCTTTGCAGATGATTGGACCTGCATAGGTAAGTCCCCTTTCTGAGCACCTTGTCTGTGGTATGTTCATGGTTGTCTGCAGGACTAACAAGGATGGCTAAGGGTTCATCGGGTAAAACTTTTAAAATTGCCAAAATGAAGCTACACCAGCCTTTCTCTAAGAACTCCTGCCTTCTAAAACCAGATGTAGACTAAGACAAGATTTACAGCTTCTACATTAAAAATGAACAGTGCAAAATATTACAGGTAATCTTTCCTAGACACATTACACATTAAAGGTTCTGTAGTCCACACTCTGTTCTGAACCACCAGGAAGAATCCTCAGAGGACTTGTGGGACCACAGTGCTCCCTCTGGAGCAATAAGAGAAGAGACTGAAACATCCTACCATCACACACACACACACACACACACACACACACGAGCGATGGTGAACACGTTACTCTAAGTGCCGGACTCCCCACCAGACTCCCACCCCTATTGATTGACCCAGGACTAGAGATGGATTCATGGATTGACTTAAGCTTTGAGTTAGCTTAACATAATGGGAAAAAGAAAATGGATGAAGACTGCCCAGGAATTTCTCCCCAATCTTGCCCAGGGGACCTCCACATAGTCCATTTTAGATTATGCCTACTTGGCTGCATTTTACCGAATGTTTGAAAAGGATTGCTTGATTCGGGTTGGAGCAATGGCTTAACCTTTCTAGACTTCCATCAGCTCTCAGTGTCTCACATCACACCACAAAATTCTGCAGCAGCGTTAATTCTGCATGTGACTAATGTCTGGTTATTTCAGAGAGGAAGAAAAGCCACAGAGACTGAGCCTTATATAAAGAATGAATGCTTAAATAAAATGCCAATAACTATAAGGCAGAAAAACGTATCCGTTTTATTGTACCTTTTTTTCTTTCCACACTTTTCACTAAAAATTTTTTGCGACTTGTATTAATATGTTTTCAATTATTTATTAAAGTAAACCTACTTTCCTCTATGAACTAATTCAAACCAAAACAATGCCTATTTACACAAGACCTAATTTCTAAAGGCACCGTTACATCTAACCCACTTTTAGACTAAATTACATTATTAAGACATAAAACATACTAAGTAGATTTATAGTCCTCCCTCTTTTTAAATAAATTCCTACATGTCTTCATGTGGTCTATTTTATGTGAGCTTCACAAAATCTTGGAAGATAACAGAAGTAGACTATTTTACACATGGCAATACTAATACAATACTGAGGCTCAGAGATAACAAATTACCTGATGAAATTCATACCAAAAAAAAAAAAAAAAAACAGTTGCAATGTACAATGTTGCTACCATGTGTCTTGATTGGCAATTCCCAATATTAGTACCTGGAGTGACTGTCCACAATTCTGACAATTCTGAACATAGTCAGCACATGTCCACGGGCACTTCCCAAATGCCACTGTACTACCAAGTGAGATCAAACCCTCCTGCCCCTCAGCTCCTTAGAAGAACTGCAACCTGTCTGAAGATACTGGGAGTACTAGAGCATGCTGCCTAAATTGCTTCAGTTTGCAAATACTTCAATCTTGGTAGGCATCTCAGAGTCACCTCAGTGACCTCACATAAGACAGGTCAGAATCAGCTTAGAGGAGCTAGCTCCATGCTTCACACAAATAGGTTCACATTAATTTCCCCAGCGTAGCTTTAGCAGAACACTTGTGCCTGGTATTTTGACTTACTGTGTGTGAGGCAAAACAGCATCAGTGTTTTCTTAGACACTCGCCAGGTCAACCTAACGTGTGATGGAGAAACATGAACCCCAGAATGGTGGTCCCAGCCTCATGCTCTACCCAAGGCTTGCTCTACCCAGGGCTTGCCGTTTCTGACCTTCACTCCTCCTAGGGCACATCTGCTGCTGGGAGTTTCTCTCGTGCATGCTTCTTTCATGAAATCAGAGACACAAGATCAATGTGACAGTAAACCTACAGATTTCTGCTTCTCAGCATAAAGGAATAACAGGGACTAGATTTACTCTCCTTTCTACAATGAGAACATTGGAAAAATACGTGAATGATGTGTTTTAGACTTTGGACAACAGGCAGCACAAGAGAGTCATCTGTAAGAGACAGGAAGCAAACAGTTGAGCTTACAATGGCCTCAGCTCGCTGCCCAGAGAAAGCTTCCAGACCACAGCCTAAGAAAGGAGATTGAGATAAGACCTCGTGGCCTAATGAACTGAGGACACAAAGCCTAGAGTTCTAGGAGTTCAGTAAAGCTAGAAGTTATGGAGCAAGGTGTTGGAGAGGGGTGCTTCACAGAAGACCTGAGCTCTGGAGACCTGCAGCAGAGTCCTATGGGACCTTTAGCTGAATACTTGTCTGTGTAAAAATGTGAGTGTGAAATGAACAAAAATTAAATAATCACATATCAAAATTCATAGAATGCATGCAAGGAAGTGCTAAGAGGAAATTTATGGCATTTTCCAGAACCGAGGAACTCTCATAACCTGCCAAAAGATATCTGCCAAATGATATCTATGAGAAACCGACAAGTAACATACTGAATGGTTGAATACTGAACACTTTTCCCCTTAGATCAAGAACCAGGCACAGATTTAATCTCTCACACTTCTAGTCATCATTGTCCTGGCAGTCCTAGCCAGTGTAATAAGGTAGGAAAAGGAAATAAAAGCAATAAAAATCAGAAATTAGTAAGTAAAACTGGCTTGATTTGCAGATCAAATGAATAGCTATGTAGAAAATCCTAAGAAATGTATGGAAAAACTACAAAATCAATAAAACAGTTCAGCAAATTTGTAGGATAAAAAGTTAATTTACAAAAATACGTAATATTTCTGTATATTAACAATTGGAAATAGTAAGTTAAAAATTCACAACACATTTTGAATAGTCTCAAAAATATAAGCTAAGTGATAAACTTTAAAAAAATGTGTGATACTGGTAAAAATTTAAAATACCTAAATAAAGAGATCTACATGCAAATACACTTGACATTACTAACATGCCAATTCTCCCAAAATTGACGTATAGAGTTAATGCAATCTTAATATTCCAGGTGGATTTTCTGCAGAAATCGGCAAGCTTATTCTAAAATTTATATTGAAATGTGAGTAATCAAGAACAGCCAAAACAATTTTAAAGAGGAAGAAAATCTGAAGACTTAAACGACCTGATTTGAAGTCTTTTTAAAAGTTACAGTAATCAAGACAGTGTAATAATATTACAAAGGTAGTCAAATAGATCAATGGAACAGAATAGAGTCCAGAAACAGACCAATCTATCAGGAGCAAATTCATTTTCAATAAAAGTGCAAGTAAAAGCAACTCCACGGAGATAATCGTCATTTCAACATAACGTACTGAACAAACTGGACATCCACATACCAGCAAAAATGATCCTTGATCTTTATACCATCTACAAAATTTAACATGAACTGCATTACAGAGCTAAATGTGCAAATTAAAACTATAAAATTTTCAGAAACAAACAAAATAAAGCTTAATGACCTTGGCTGAGACAAAACTTTCTTAAATAGAGTGTGACAGTCAAAATCACAAAAGAAAAAAGTTGATAAATTAGACTTGGTGAAAATTAAAAGACTTGGCTCTTCAAAAGACACTATTAAGGCTGTTAAAGAAATGACAGGGGTGGAGCCAAGATGGCCGAATAGGAACAGCTCCGGTCCACAGCTCCCAGCCTGAGCGACACAGAAGATGGATGATTTCTGCATTTCTGTTTGAGGTACCGGTTTCATCTCACTAGGGACTGCCAAACAGTGGGTGCAGGACAGTCGGTGAAGCGCACTGTGCGCGAGCCGAAGCAGGGCGAGGCATTGCCTCACTCGGGAAGTGCAAGGGGTCAGGGAGTTCCCTTTCCTAGTCAAAGAAAGGGGTAACAGACGGCACCTGGAAAATCGGGTCAGTCCCACCCTAATACTGCGCTTTTCCAACGGGCCTGGAAAACGGCACACCAGGAGATTGTGTCCTGCACCTGGCTTGGAGGGTCCTATGCCCACGGAGTCTCGCTGATTCCTAGCACAGCAGTCTGAGATCAAGCTGCAAGGCAGCAGCGAGGCTGGGTGAGGGGCGCCCGACATTGCCCAGGCTTGCTTAGGTAAACAAAGCAGCCAGGAAGCTCGAACTGGGTGGAGCCCACCACAGCTCAAGGAGGCCTGCCTGCCTCTGTAGGCTCCACCTCTGGGGGCAGGGCACAGACAAACAAAAATTCAGCAGGAACCTCTGCAGACTTAAATGTCCCTGTCTGACTGACAGCTTTGAAGAGAGTAGTGGTTCTCCCAGCACGCAGCTGGAGATCTGAGAACGGACAGACTGCCTCCTAAAGTGGGTCCCTCACCCCTGAGCAGCCTAACTGGGAGGCACCCCCCAGTAGGGACAGACTGACACCTCACTCCGCCGGGTACTCCTCTGAGACAAAACTTCCAGAGGAACTATCAGACAGCTGAATTTGTGGTCTCACGAAAATCCGCTGTTCTGCAGCCACCACTGCTGACACCCAGCCAAACAGGGTCTGGAGTGGACCTCTAGTAAACTCCAACAGACCTGCAGCTGAGGGTCCTGTCTGGTAGAAGGAAAACTAACAAACAGAAAGGACATCCACACCAAAAACCCATCTGTACATCACCATCATCAAAGACCAAAAGTAGATAAAACCACAAAGATGGGGAAAAAACAGAGCAGAAAAACTGGAAACTCTAAAAAGCAGAGCACCTCTCCTCCTCCAAAGGAATGCAGTTCCTCACCAGCAACGGAACAAAGCTGTACGGAGGATGACTTTGACGAGTTGAGAGAAGAAGTCTTCAGACGATCAAACTACTCTAAGCTACGGGAGGAAATTCAAAACAATAGCAAAGAAGTTAAAAACTTTGAAAAAAAATTAGATGAATGGATAGCTAGAATAACCAATGGAGAGAAGGGCTTAAAGGAGCTGATGGAGCTGAAAGCCAAGTTTCGAGAACTACGCGAAGATTGCAGAAGCCTCAGTAGCAGATGCGATCAACTGGAAGAAAGGGTATCGCTGATGGAAGATGAAATAATGAAATGAAGCGAGAAGGGAAGTTTAGAGAAAAAAGAATAAAAAGAAATGAACAAAGCCTCCAAGAAATTTGGGACTATGTGAAAAGACCAAACCTACATCTGATTGGTGTACCTGAAAATGACGGGGAGAAAGGAACCAAGTTGGAAAACACTCTGCAAGATATTATCCAGGAGAACTTCCCCAATCAAGCAAGGCAGGCCAACATTCAGATTCAGGAAATACAGAGAACACCACAAAGATACTCCTCGAGAAGAGCAACTCCAAGACACATAATTGTCAGATTCACCAAAGTTGAAATGAAGGAAAAAATGTTAAGGGCAGCCAGAGAGAAAGGTCGGGTTACCCACAAAGGGAAGCCCATCAGACTAACAGCTGATCTCTCGGCAGAAACTCTACAAGCCAGAAGAGAGTGGGGGCCAATATTCAACATTCTTAAAGAAAAGAATTTTCAACCCAGAATTTCATATCCAGCCAAACTAAGCTTCATAAGTAAAGGAGAAATGAAATACTTTACAGACAAGCAAACACTGAGTGATTTTGTCACCACCAGGCCTGCCCTAAAAGAGCTCCTGAAGGAAGCACTAAACATGGAAAGGAACAACCTGTACCAGCCCCTGCAAAAACATGCCAAATTGTAAAGACCATCGAGGCTAGGAAGAAACTGCATCAACTAACGAGCAAAATAACCAACTAACATCATAATGACAGGATCAGATTCACATATAACAATATTAACTTTAAATGTAAATGGGCTAAATGCTCCAATTAAAAGACACAGACTGGCAAATTGGATAAGGAGTCAGGACCCATCAGTGTGCTGTATTCAGGAAACCCATCTCACGTGCAGAGACACACATAGACTCAAAATAAAGGGATGGAGGAAGATCTATCAAGCAAATGGAAAACAAAAAAAGGCAGGGGTTGCAATCCTAGTCTCTGATAAAATAGACTTTAAACCAACAAAGATCAAAAGAGACAAAGAAGGCCATTACACAATGATAAAGGGATCAATTCAACAAGAAGAGCTAACTATCCTAAATATATATGCACCCAACACAGGAGCACCCAGATTCATAAAGCAAGTCCTGAGTGACCTACAAAGGGACTTAAACTCCCACACAATAATAATGGGAGATTTTAACACCCCACTGTCAACATTAGACAGATCAATGAGACAGAACGTTAATAAGGATATCCAGGAATTGAACTCAGCTCTGCACAAAGTGGACCTAATAGACATCTACAGAACTCTCCACCCCAAATCAACAGAATACACACTTTTTTCAGCACCACACCACACCTATTCCAAAATTGACCACATAGTTGGAAGTAAAGCTCTCCTCAGCAAATGTAAAAGAACAGAAATTATAACTAACTGTCTGTCAGACCACAGTGCAATCAAACTAGAACTCAGGATTAAGAAACTCACTCAAAACCGCTCAACTACATGGAAACTGAACAACCTGCTCCTGAATGACTATTGGGTACATAATGAAATGAAGGCAGAAATAAAGATGTTCTTTGAAACCAACGAGAACAAAGACACAACATACCAGAATCTCTGGGACACATTCAAAGCAGTGTGTACAGGGAAATTTATAGCACTAAATGCCCACAAGAAAAAGCAGGAAAGGTCCAAAATGGACACCCTAACATCACAATTAAAAGAACTAGAAAAGCAAGAGCAAACACATTCAAAAGCTAGCAGAAGGCTAGAAATAACTAAAATCAGAGCAGAACTGAAGGAAACAGAGACAGAAAAAACCCTTCAGAAAATTAATGAATCCAGGAGCTGGTTTTTTGAAAAGATCAAAAAAATTGATAGACCGCTAGGAAGACTAATAAAGAAGAAAAGAGAGAAGAATCAAATAGATGCAATAAAAAATGAAAAAGGGGATATCAGCAACAATCCCACAGAAATACAAACTACCATCAGAGAATACTACAAACACCTCTATGCAAATAAACTAGAAAATCTAGAAGAAATGGATAAATTCCTCGACAAATACACCCTCCCAAGACTAAACCAGGAAGAAGTTGAATCTCTGAATAGACCAATAACAGGTTCTGAAATTGTGGCAATAATCAATAGCTTACCAACCAAAAAGAGTCCAGGACCTGATGGATTCACAGCCGAATTCTACCAGAGGTACAAGGAGGAACGGGTACTATTCCTTCTGAAACTATTCCAATTGATAGAAAAAGAGGGAATCCTCCCTAACACATTTTATGAAGCCAGAATCATCCTGATACCAAAGCCTGGCAGAGACATAACCAAAAAAGAGAATTTCAGACCAATATCCTTGATGAACATTGATGCAAAAATCCTCAATAAAATACTGGCAAACCAAATCCAGCAGCACATCAAAAAGCTTATCCACCATAATCAAGTGGGCTTCATCCCTGGGATGCAAGGCTGGTTCAACATACGCAAATCAATAAATGTAATCAGCATATAAACAGAACCAAAGACAAAAACCACATGATTATCTCAATAGATGCAGAAAAGGCCTTTGACAAAATTCAACAACCCTTCATGCTAAAAACTCTCAGTAAATTAGGTATTGATGGGACGTATCTCAAAATAATAAGAGCTATCTATGACAAACCCACAGCCAATATCATACTGAATGGGCAAAAACTGGAAGCATTCCCTTTGAAAACTGGCACAAGACAGGGATGCCCTCTCTCACCGCTCCTATTCAACATAGTGCTGGAAGTTCTGGCCAGAGCAATCAGGCAGGAGAAGGAAATAAAGGGTATTCAATTAGGAAAAGAGGAAGCCAAATTGTCCCTGTTTGCAGATGACATGATTGTATATCTAGAAAACCCCATAGTCTCAGCCCAAAATCTCCTTAAGCTGATTAGCAACTTCAGCAAAGTCTCAGGATACAAAATCAATGTACAAAAATCACAAGCATTCTTGTACACCAATAACAGACAAACAGAGAGCCAAATCATGAGTGAACTCCCATTCACAATTGCTTCAAAGAGAATAAAATACCTAGGAATCCAACTTACAAGGGATGTGAAGGACCTCTTCAAGGAGAACTACAAACCACTGCTCAATGAAATAAAAGAGGATACAAACAAATGGAAGAACATTCCATGCTCATGGGTGGGAAGAATCAATACCGTGAAAATGGCCATACTGCCCAAGGTAATTTATAGATTCAATGCCATCCCCATCAAGCTACCAATGACTTTCTTCACAGAATTGGAAAAAACTACTTTAAAGTTCATATGGAACCAAAAAAGAGCCCGCATCGCCAAGTCAATCCTAAGCCAAAAGAACAAAGCTGGAGGCATCACGCTACCTGACTTCAAACTATACTACAAGGCTACAGTAACCAAAACAGCATGGTACTGGTACCACAACAGAGACATAGATCAATAGAACAGAACAGAGTCCTCAGAAATGATGCCGCATATCTACAACTATCTGATCTTTGACAAACCTGACAAAAACAAGAAATGGGGAAAGGATTCCCTATTTAATAAATGATGCTGGGAAAACTGGCTAGCCATATGTAAAAAGCTGAAACTGGATCCCTTCCTTACACCTTATACAAAAATTAATTCAAGATGGATTAAAGACTTAAATGTTAGACCTAAAACCATTAAAATCCTACAAGAAAACCTAGGCAATACCATTCAGGACATAGGCATGGGCAAGGACTTCATGTCTAAAACACCAAAAGCAATGGCAACAAAAGCCAAAATTGACAAATGGGATCTCATTAAACTAAAGAGCTTCTGCACAGCAAAAGAAACTACCATCAGAGTGAACAGGCAACCTACAGAATGGGAGAAAATGTTTGCAACCTACTCATCTGACAAAGGGCTAATATCCAGAATCTACAATGCACTCAAACAAATTTACAAGAAAAAAACAAACAACCCCATCAAAAAGTGGGCAAAGGACATGAACAGACACTTCTCAAAAGAAGACATTTATGCAGCCAAAAAACACATGAAAAAATGCTCATCATCACTGGCCATCAGAGAAATGCAAATCAAAACCACAGTGAGATACCATCTCACACCAGTTAGAATGGCCATCATTAAAAAGTCAGGAAACAACAGGTGCTGGAGAGGATGTGGAGAAATAGGAACACTTTTACACTGTTGGTGGGACTGTAAACTAGTTCAACCATTGTGGAAGTCAGTGTGGCGCTTCCTCAGGGATCTAGAACTAGAAATACCATTTGACCCAGCCATCCCATTACTGGGTATATACCCAAAGGACTATAAATCATACTGCTATAAAGACACATGCACACGTATGTTTATTGCGGCACTATTCACAATAGCAAAGAGTTGGAACCAACCCAAATATCCAACAACGATAGACTGGATTAAGAAAATGTGGCATATATACACCATGGAATACTATGCAGCCATAAAAAATGATGAGTTCATGTCCTTTGTAGGGACATGGATGAAACTGGAAAACATAATTCTCAGCAGACTATCGCAAGGACAAAAAACCAAACACCACATGTTCTCACTCATAGGTGGGAATTGAACAGTGAGAACTCATGGACACAGGAAGGGGAACATCACACTCCGGGGACTGTTGTGGGGTGGGGGGAGGGGGGAGGGACAGCATTAGGAGATATACCTAATGCTAAATGACGAGTTAGTGGGTGCAGCAAAACAACATGGCACATGGATACATATGTAACAACCCTGCACATTGTGCAGATGTACCCTAAAACCTAAAGTATAATAATAAAAAATTAAAAAAATAATAAAAAAATAAATGACAGCAAGCACATTCTGGAATAAGCTATCTGCAATACATTTATTTCACAGTATATATTTAGAGATCTTACAATTCAATAATATGAAGGCAATGTCCACTAATAAATTGGTCAAGGAGTTGCATGATCCTTTTGTCAGTGAAGTTACAGGTGGCAAATAAATATACAAAAGGATACTCATCATTTGTCACAATCTGCCAGTTTCTAATAATGTTAAACATAAACTTATCATATGACCAGTAATTCTACTAAATATTTTGCTAAAAGAATAAAAATTTTCACAGAATTGCCTATGCATGAGTGTTCATAGCTTTATTCAAATTAGCTAAGAACAGGCAACAACCCAAATGTCCATCAACTGTTGAATGGATCAATACACTCAGTTATGTCCATATAACAAAATTCTACATAATAATAACAAAGAATTGAACTACTGATAAGCATGCAACGACACGGATGAATCTTGAAGGTACTATACTGAGAAGGAGGCCAGACCCAAATGATACGTACTGTGTGATTCCATTTATATGAAATGCTAGAAACGGACTTAACCACGGTGTTAGAAAGCAGACCACTGATTTCCGAGGGCTGGGGTGTAAAGGAAGGGATTGACTGTAAAAAGATAGAGGGAAACTGTTTTTAAGGATGAAATTGTTTTGTATCATAATCGTGCTTACATGACTACACATTTTTTCAAAGCTCATTAAAATGCACCCTTAAATTAGAGAATGTGAATGAATGCATACCATATCTCAACAAAGATGATGCAAAAATGAATAGAAAAATTTAAGAAAGAGAGGGGGAGCAGTAGAATATGAACTTACTGTGCAATGAAGGAAAACAATCTCAGGGGAAAGCCCAGTCACCAAGGTATCCTGACTTAGGTGCCTTTCTGTCAAAGTTTTTGGGGAATATGATGTAATTTAATGAGTTTGTCTCTGAAATATGACGCATCTGTTAGATGCAAAGTTCAAGTAACACTATTAAAGCTTAAAAGCAAAGAAAGTAATTTTAAAAATAAGCAATAGGATGAGAAATTTATCCCAAAAAGCTGCTGTTCTGTTAAAGCAGCTAGAACAAAACTGTCAAAATCACCTCCTCAGAACTCTGCAAAATAACCAAAGGCTTACAAGAATCTGAGGAGTATTTATTCAAGAAAAATATGGCTGAATCTTAGCCAGGACAGGAGCTACACCATTTGGGAATTATACTCACTACCTGGGAGAGATCTGTGTCATCTAACATGGCAAAGTACCAACCTTCTCCCTCCAGTTCATCAGGTTAAACATGGAGTTACCACATGACCCAGGAATTCTACTCTTAGGTATCTACCCAGGAGAAACAAAAACATGTCCACACAAAAGCATGTACACAAATATTCACAGTAGCACTACTCATAATAGCCACAAAGTGGAAAGAACCCCAATGTCCACCATTGATGAATAGATAAATAAAATGTGGTATATACACCCAATGGGATGGCTCGGTCATAAAAAGCAATGAAGTACTGACATGCTACTACATGAATGAACCTTGAAAACATCACGCTGTGTGAAAGAAGCCAGCCATGAAAGATGACACCATGTATGATTCCACTTATATGGAATGATAGTTGCGGGAAATGACAGTTGTTTTTGGTTATGCTACAGCAATGGATATTGAGCAATACACAGAGGCATGAGGGTCAGGCATTGAAGTTTTAGGGACTGTCCTAGTGGGCTTAGTAATGGAAGTGGCATTAGTTTGGTGGGTGGCAGAGTATGATGGAGTGGTGGTAGGAAATTCATAGAAATGAAAACAATAGTGGTTTTCAGGGGCTAGGGGACAGGGTAGATGGGGAATAACTGCTAATAGGTTTGAAGTTTCTCTTTTGAGGTGATAAAAATATTCTAAGCTTAGGTCATGATATAGGTTGCGTAACTCTCTGAATATACTAAAAACCAAAATATTGTATGCTTTAAAAACGTCAATTTTTCACAAAAGTTCTGATATCCAGAATCTATAAGGAATTTAAAATAAACAAGCAAAAAGCAAATAACCACATTAAAAAGTGGACAAAGAATATGAACAGATATGTCTCAAAAGAAGACATACAAGCAGCCAACAAACATATGAAAAAATGCTGAACATCACTCATCATCAGAGAAATGCAAATCAAAACCACAATGAGACACTGTCTCATGCACAATGAGATACCATCTCATACCAATAGAATGGTTTTTTTAAAAGTCAAATAATAACAAATGCTGTCAAGGCTACAGAGCAAAGCTCATACACTGTCAGCGGGAATGTACGATAATCCCAGCCACTGTGAAGAGCAGGTTGGGGATTTCTCAAAGAACCAAGAGTTGAAATACCATTCGACCCAGCAATCCCACTACTGGGTATATATCCAAAGGAAAATAAATAATTCTACCAAAAGATACGTGTATGCATATGTTCCTTGCAGCACTACTCATAATAGCAAAAACATGGAATCAATCCAGGTGCCCACCAATGGTGAACTGGATAAAGAAAATGTGTACACAGACTCCATGGAATACTACATAGCCATAAAAAAGGATGAAATCATACCCTTTACAGAAAGGACTCACTAACTCAGCTGTTTTTCTCAGAGTCCTCTATCTACATCTTTAAATTAATTATTCCTCATCTGATTCCTGTTCCTAAACTCCAGCAACCCTATATGTGAGCTCATTAATAGTCTGTGAAAGAGAATTAAAACTATCTCACATGCACACAGGACAAGGTCCATGAAGCACCACCAACAGTGTATCACAGGCAGCTCTCATGCTTGCAACAGGAAATCAGAGAGAGACACTGACGTTCGGTTGGACACGAGCTTTGTAACAGCTGAAGAACAGCCCTGTGTTCGATGAGCCAGAGAAACACTCCAGAGGTCAGCTAATGGACTAGTCACAGCAACGATGTGACAAGGAACCAACTCTCCCCTCCTCAGTCACTCCAAGGAAGGCTGGGTGATTCTACGGAGTTGTCATAACTACTGCACTGCAAGCTGCTGTCCTGTCAAGCTGAAGTTAGACGCTCCTTGTTCATGCTCCGGCCTCTCTTCCACAGTGGCTCCTAGGAGATCCTGGAGTTCAAACTGCAAGGCCATCTCCTTCAGAGAAACTGAAAGCTAAGTCACATATCATGCTGAGCTTATCAGGGATGGGAAAATGCACTGGCCCTGGAATGTGAACCCAACTGCAAATCTCAATACAAGCCCAAAGCCACCAGCATCCCCAGCACAGGATGAGCAGTGTCAGGCAGACAGGATGAACCCTGACCACATTCTAACATTTCCCCTCACCTTTGAATACTGGATCTCTTTAGCATCTGCTTCTGACCTAGAGATTTTTTTTTTTATCTTTTATCTTTTGTGTCTGTTCGTTTGTTTGTGAGACAGGGTCTTGCTGTGTCACTCAGGCTGGAGTGCTGTGGCACCATCAGGGCTCAAAGCAGCCTTGACCTCCACGGGCTCAGTGATCTTCCCACCTCAGCCTCCTAAGTAGCTGGGACCACAGGCACACAACACTAAGCTCAGCTAATTTTTCTATTTTTGGTAGAGATGGGGCTTTTACATGTTGCTCAGGCTGGACTTGAATTCGCGAGCTCAAGTGATCTGCCTGTCTCAGCCTCCCAAAGTGCTGGGATTACAGGCGTGAGCCCCCACCATGCCTGGCCAAGAGATTTCTTATTTTAAGGTAAATGAAGCTTTTCATTTTGTTCCATACTTCTACTCATAGTATTTTGTTTTTACAAGTCTCACATCCTTAAAAAGCTAACACATGTATACATAACAAACCTGTATGTTGTGTACATGTACCCTAAAACTTAAAGTATAATAAAAAAAATAAAGGCAATATGCAGTAAAAAAAAAAAAAAAAAAAAAAAGCCAACACAGGACAGCCTGTTTAATTACTTCCTTCTCTGGAGCAGGAGGAGAGGAAGATGCACGGAAGAAGGGGCCAAGGCGGGAGGTAAAGGGCTGGGGAGACAGCGGAGGGAAGAGGAGGGGAATGAAGACCCTCTCTCTTTCACCACTGACAGCTGGTGCCGCCCCTGGAAGGGTGAGGATGCGTGTTTTCTCTTAGAAGAAGTTACTGCGTCACAAACACCAGGCCCATTTACACACACATGAACACGTGCACAAACAGACAAAGCAATTGCTGACTTAGTCAGATATAGTTCAGGTCACAGCCCCATATATGTGTGTTTTTCAATCTAATCAGCTCACAACGTGAAAGATTCTCCAACAACTGAGAAGCTTTTCGACGCCACCAGAGGGGTCGCTTTCATGATTCGTCTTTGATTCCACCCTCTCCTTCATCTTCCACATCCCATCTGTCACGACATCAGGACGATTCCTTTTACAAAGTCTCTCCATATCTACCTCTTCTTTAGAGTTCTAGCCAACCTCAAGGGTCTGAAAACTTATCAGTCTTTCTAGTATGACTTTCTCTGTAGGGAACTTCATCATCACCAAGTTTGTGTCATCAGAAAAATTAAATTAACACCGGCCCCATCTGAAAGCAGGTAATTTTTTTGTACAAAACAAGCCCATTTCCAGGTTAACACAGCAGCTACAGGTTCTGTTACCACTCAGAGTAACAAAAATATGATAGAAATGGTGCATGGGAAATCTCCTGACCTCGTGATCCGCCTGTCTCAGCCTCCCAAAGTGCTGGGATTACAGGCGTGAGCCATCATGCCAGTGAAACCCCGTTTCTACTAAAAATACAAAAAATTAGCCGGGCATGGTGGTGGGCGCCTGTAGTCCCAGCTACTCGGGAGGCTGAGGCAGGAGAATGGCGTGAACCCGGGAGGCGGAGCTTGCAGTGAGCTGAGATTGCGCCACTGCACTCCAACCTGGGGGACACAGCGAGACTCCGTCTCAAAAAAAATTAAAAAAAAAAAAAAAGAATTGGTGCATGGGAGAATGGTGTCATTTTCAACAGCCTGATGAAACTAAGCTATTTACGCCCTTGTCTGTGTAGGATATCACTGCAGGGACCTCGGCTTCATGCTCAGTGGCCATGAGGAGCACTGCCTAAGGAGCGACTGGAATGGTTAATGAGGGGAGGCTGGAGAAATAACCCAACATTCAAGTAGTAGACGCAGCTGAGAGGCAGATGCAGAGATACCATAATATTATCGAGACTGCAAACTGGCAACCCATTCTCAAATGTGAACTAATAAAAGCATTAGCAAGTATATGCCCTAGATTATTTCAGAAAATAAAGATTACGAGATACACTCGGTAAGAGCCACAGTTACACACCAAGGACACTCTGGCTGACAGATAAAGCACTGTACTGTAGGAGGAAACTAACAGAGCAGAAAGTATTAATAGGCTTGTCATGATTAACCAAAGTCTGAACTCTTTCCAGAAAGAAAGAAAGGAAAGAAAAGAAAGAAAAGAAAAAGAAAAAGAAAAAGAAAAGAAAAAGAAAAAGAAAAGAAAGAAAAGAGAAAGAAAGAAAGGAAGAAAGAGAGAAAGAAAGAAAGAAGCCACAGAGAAGAACGTGGAGCATCAGAGCCAGGCCAGCTCTCACGCAACCTGCTACAGATTCTCGCCAGGCATCTCACAGACACGAAACCCTGTCATGATGAAGAAATCGCCACAGGATGTTGGCACCGGTGGCCCAACCAGCCTACTGTTCCTGGAATATATGTGAGGACACTGAGACCTCTGAGCAGCTGTCATGCCCCTACATCTCCCAGGTAGTTGGGGCAGACTTGGGGTTTGGAGCCAGGCCTCCTGGATCCTAGGGTGGAAACACTGGCATCCCAGGAACACATCTTCACGGAGCCCCATTGTGCCCAGGTAGATGGCCGGTGCTGCTAGGAGACATGAGGCGGTAGCATCTCCAGAACCTGTGGTATTTTCAGAAACACCAACAAGAGATGAATGAGACACACGTTTTCCAGAAAATTCATTACATTTCAACAACTCTGGACCAGATGAACTTTTGTTGGAAGACCTGAAACTCAGGCCGGGCGCAGTGGCTCACGCCTGTAATCCCAGCACTTTGGGAGGCCGAGGTGGGTGGATCACCTGAGGTCAGCAGTTCAAGATCAGCTTGACCAACACAGTGAAACCCCGTCTCTACTAAAAATACAAAAATTAGCCAGGTGTGGTGGGGGTGACTGTAATCCTAGCTACTCAGGAGGCTGAGGCAGGAGAATCGCTTGAGCCCGGGAGATGGAGATTGCAGTGAGCTGAGATCGCACCACTGCAATCCAGCTTGGACAACAGAGTGAGGCTCCATCTCAAAAATAAATAATAAATAAATAAATAAATAAAATGTAAAAAGACCTGAAAGTCAGTACAAGTTCAGGAAGCAGTAGACGACCTGATGCTGTGTCCTCATCAGTCACCTCTGCTGTGAGGGCTCAGCCAAGTCTCAGAGCTCAGCCAGGCCTCGTGCACCGGGCATGCTTTATAGCAGCGGTCCCCAAATTTTCTGGCACCAGGGGCTGGTTTTGTGGAAGACAGTTTGTCCATTGATGGGACACGGAGTGGGGATGGCTTCGGGATGAAACTGTTCCACCTCAGATATTAGGCATTAGATTCTCATAAGGAGCATGCAACCTAGATCTCTTGCACGTGCGGTTCACAATAGGGTTCCCGCTCCTATGAGAATCGAATGCCACCCCTGATCTGACACTCGCCTGCTGCTCACCTCCTGTGCAGCTCTGTTCCTCACAGGCTGTGGACACATATTGATTCACAGCCCAGGGGTTGAGGACTTCTGCTTTATAGGAAGGAGTACCTGGGTGCCCTGTGTCAGATGGTGGCCTCTTGAAGCGGGACGCTTTTTCCAGCCACCCTAGGAGACCCTAAATACCAGTGAGACAACCTGGGCACCTTCTCCAGGTTTTCTCGGGTTTTTTACTTTGGTACTTCCTTCCTCTTGCTATGAAGGAACAAGACGAGGGAGAAATCATCTACACTAAAGCCCCCACAGTGCCTGGCATGTGGCAGGTGCTCGGGAAACCGAGGGGTGGCAAAGCTCCTTATGAGCGCGGCCACTCAACTCCCCAACCCTTGGACCTTACTCTGTTCTTTCTTTTCACCTCTTCTGCCTCACCTTCCCTTCTACCCTCACATTAGCTTCCCTTTTACTCTCACTTTCTACTTTTCCATATGGTATATTCCTTGAAACAATGAGGGTGCTTAGGAGGTTGTCTTAGCTCGGGGTCTTTAATAAATGTATAGAAAATAGTACAAATCCTTTAGAGAATACAAATGAAGGAACAGTTAATTTAGTCTTCGTAGGAGAGTCAAAAAAGTCCCCCAAATAGAAATCACATTGGAATTGGGTCTTGAAGGATGCGTATTAGCGTGTGAAGCATCAAAATGAAGGAAGAGCATTCCAAGAATAAACAACATAAATGAAGGTATGGAAAAGAGAAATTTCATGTTACATTCAAGAAACTGCTATAGTCTTATACTGCTAAAATGTAGATATTTGTGGGGTGGGAAGGTGGTGTCTGAAGGTGATTCTTAGGCTTCTAGATGGTTCCACATGGGTGGATGATAGTACCAGTAAGCAAGACACGAAACACAGAAACACAAGAACGTTTGGAGGGGCAAATAATGTGTTGGCTCCTTGACAGGTTTACTTCCTGAGCATTGGGTCTCTGTGGGGCTTCATCTAGAAACGTTTGTTAGGAAGTTCCAAAATAAAAACCCAGCTCACGTAAGGGGTTGGGACCGACGGTACGGCATGATGGCGGTTGTCTGTGACACCAAGGAGTAGACCATATAAATCACACAGTGACCATATGATCTTAGATCATTAACCAGAAACATCAATATTTAAAGTTCAGGCAGAGGAAGAGAAGCACAAAAGGTGAGAACTTGAAAACTCTGCAGAGAAGGCAAGGAAGGCTATTATCACAGGAACAAAGGAGGAAATGAACTTCAAAAAGGAAGAAGCAGTCATCAGCATCAGATTCTGCAGACAATATCAAATAGGATAAGGATTTAAAATAGGCCATTGGAGGAAAAAGAAACTGTTTCACAGGGCTAGTCTTCAAAACTATTATCTCCTGGCCCCTCACTTCCCTTCCAGCGCTTTCCTTTTGGAGAGCTACTCATCCATTCAGGCTCTTGTAAGATAACATTTTCTGGAGAAGCATTCGTGCTGCCTGTATCCTGCCTCCAGAACAAGACAGCCTTTCCCAGCAAAGTGGTGCCACCAGCATTTCTTTCCCCCCAGCTCTGCTCTCCTCTGCAGTGTAGTCTGTGCTCCCACAGTAAACAAATCAGCCACAAGAGGGGACATATAATGGCTGTATGTGTGCTCTAGCACAGGGGTCCCCAACTCGAGCCATGAATGATGGCTTCATCTGTACTTACAGCCACTCCCCATTGCTCGCATTACTGCCTGAGCTCCGCCTCCCGTCCAATCAGCTGCAGCATCAGAGCCTCGTAGGAGTGCAAACCCTACCGTGAACTGTGCATGTGAGGGATCTAGGTTGTCAGCTCCTTATGAGAATCCAATGCCTGATGATCTGTCACTGTCTCCCATCATCCCCAGATGGGACTGTCTAGTTGCAGGAAAACAAGTTCAGGGCTCCCACTGATTCTATATTATGGAGAGTTGTACGGTTATTTCATTATATGTTACGATGTAATAAGAATAAGAAATAAAGTGCACAATAAATGCAATGTGCTTGAATCATCCTGAAACCATCCCACCCCACCCCACTCCCCAGTCCATGGAAAAATTGTCTTCCATGAAACCGGTCCCTGGCGCCAAAAAGTTTGGGGACTGCCACTGTCGCAGGTCACAGATAGAATCACAGACAGCAGCAAGGGAAGCTCATTGAAAAGAGTGTGCTCTCCATAAACCTAGAATCACATGATCTGTGCCTCTGCCCACCCTGCCTACACAGAAGACTGGCCCTGGTAAAAAAAATAAAAAAAAAAATGAGGAAAAAGGACACGAACCATCTACCAACTTCTCACAGGAGCTTAGGCAGCTGGCATGAGACTTGAACTCACAGCTTGCGGATTCCTGCCACGGATTCCACCTGGCTAGGGAGTTCCTGCCTGAACCATGATGAGAGACCTAGATAAATGCCAAACACCATTGTTCTCAACAGCGGCTGGGCATCGGCTCCTCTCACCTTCCCGGATCATCTATTTGTATTCTGAGACTTCTTAAAAATAGCTCAGAGCAATTTTCAAAGGCTAATAATCATAAAAGAAGGTGTTAGGGATAATCACACGTATGGAAGCTCGAAGCCGGGCATGTCTTTCCAGCTGCCTCATTCACATACCTGCCATGCCCAGTGTCAGAAGCGCCACCATCCTCCCACACACGTGGGCCTTTAGGAAGGTTGGAGAACAGTCCTCCCTTTGGGTAGCCAACTGTGAAACACTGGGCTTTTTCCTGAGGGGACAGCAAAGGAAAAGGTACTCGTGTCCTCAGGCAGTGATATAATCCTAGATCACCCAGTGACACAGCAGGGGAGCGATCAACTCAGTGTCCCCACACAGTACGAAGGCACCTGGAGAAATCACACACAAATATGCACACACACACATACGCATGCACACACATGCACACATGCACGTACACACACACATACACACATGCACCCACACACAGGTACACACATACAGGCTGCTAAGCTGAGCTGGGCTGGGGTCCAACAGATGACCAGTCAGCTAAGTGAAGGAAATATTGCATTTTCTGTGAAAAAATAAAGTTCAGTATCACTCACTCTTTCCAGCTTTCACCTTCCCTCACACATCAACCATCCCTAATCTTTTGCAGGAATGTGAAGAGCACATTCCTACAGCTTTTTCCTACAAGCATTTCTCCTGGCTCACTTGGGGTGTGGCTACTAAGAATGTGACCAATGTGTTTTTGTCCAACTAAAACTAGGCCTTTGAATTATAAAATTATGTGTACATAAGGAAGTCAACTGGAGAGGATTGACTCCAACTTTAAAGTTCTACTGTGGGTAAAATGTTATAAAATAGCATGACATGCCGCAGAGAACCTTTTATGAGAGGAAGAGTCAATCGGTGGGGCAAACCTCACTGTTGTCTTATTTTAAGAAATGGCCACAGGTACCCAAAACTTCATAAAGTTTTACTTTATGATATCAGATATCTAAGTGATTAGAGTTTGATCACACATCTCATTTACTTGATTTGGCTCCAAATGGTTTTTTACTGTTTTCAAAAAGCAACACTGATATTGAACTTAGGCCAGCGAATCAACCAACGATAGCTTCAAAGTGTCAAAGTGAAAGGAAGAGTCACACATCTCTCACTTTAAATAAAAAAAAAATTAGAAACGATTATGCTGAGTGAGGCAGGCGTGCTGAAAGCTGAGACAGGCTGAAAGCTAGGCCTCTTGTGCTAAACAGTTAGCCAAGTTGTGAGCGCAAAGGCAGAGTTCTTGAAGGAAATTAAAAGTGCTACTCCAGTGAACACATGAACGATAAGAAAGCAAAACAGCCTTATTGCTGATAGGAAGAAACTTTGAGTGGTCTGGATAGAAGGTGAACCCAGCCACCACATTCCCTTAAGACAAAGCCTAATCCAGGGCAAGGCCCTGACTCTCTTCAATTATTTGGAGGCTGAAAAAAATGAGGAAGCTGCAGAAGAAAAGTTGGAAGCTAACAAAGGTTGGCTCATGAGGTTTAAGGAGCAAAACCATCTCCGTAATACAGTGCAAGGTGAAGCAGCAAGTGCCGATGTTGAAGCTGCACAAGAAAAGGTTCACAATTTGGCTTTCCACCTGAAATGTCTGCAGGTAATGTCTCCTTTATCACCTCAAGAAGTCACATCCTTCTCCTCAGAATGCAATTAGGGGACTCCCAATTTGAGTCCCTCCAAAATAGGACGACCCTAGGGGGATTCTACACTTAGTGAGCAAGGGAGATTCAACCCACAGTGAGCGCCAGGACACCTGGGGTTCATTTAGGACCCATTAGTAACGAGCATGCTACGTGCCAGGGAAAGAGGCACTGCAGAAAAATTATGTGGTGCTGAAGTCAGAAGCCCCAGCCTTCCCTGCTATTTAAACAACAGAAAAAAAAAAAGTCCTGACTTATTGTTATTGTCATTCTCTTTCCCTTAGTGACCAGAAGCATTGGATGGGAATGGAGAGGAGGTCAGGCAGGTTCTTGGCCTGCCTTTGAAATATGCCATAATTAATTTTTGCCACCAAATGCCTCTCATTAGAGAATCTCTGAACTCATCTCAGCAGGTGAAATGATGTATCCCCTCAACGGCGTGCTCTGCCAAGCAGGTAAAGATTATTACTACAAGCAGGGGGTGTGGGAAGGTGCATGCTGAGCAGACTGTGTTCCAAGTGCTTGCCAAGCAGTTCTTGAGGGTTTTTTTAATGTCTGTGTTCGCAGGTGCTGAGCTGAGGCCCTGAAGGAACAGAAGGGCCTCTCTCTACACACCCCAGGAAACAGGCCAGATGTTCAGGAAGAAATAGCAATGGGCTTTCAGGGGCTGGAGCCAAGAGAGCTGATTTTGTTGTAGTGTCTGTTCCTGCTGTCCTCCAGCCCCAGCCACGGGGCACTGATAAAGAGGGCTGTACCAAGGATGCAACCCCCATCCAATGATTCTAGAGTGTCAAAAGAAATCAGGCTGCAGACTCGACAGGAATCAATGTACCCAGTATATGCAAAACCCTCGGCTCTTGGCTCGACCTCCAAGTGTAGCTGGGGCTAGGGTGAGGTCTCCTCCTCCTCCCTGGCTCACCCACCTAGTGAGTCTACATTCCCAGCCTGCCTTGCAGCTGGGCATGGTCACGTGGCTGAGCTCTGCCCAAGAGAACAGGATGCGTGTTGGAACCGCAACAGCTCCTGCATGGGGTCCTCCCTGTTCTCTACCTGCTCGGGTGGAGGGAATGAGGCAACCCTTCAGGACAACATCGGAAAAATACAGTGAAGATGACAGAGCCCACTTACAAGTGCACTCCCCCAGCCCTGCCCCTGCCTCGCTAACCTTTTACACAGGAAAACAGAAGCAGGTATTGTGTTCAAGCCATTGTCTATTTTGTGGTCTATCTGCTTGTTTTTTTGTTTGTTTGTTTTTAAGATGGAGTCTCACTCCGTCGCCCAGGCTGGAGCACAGTGGTGCGATCTTGGCTCAGTGCAACCTCTGCCTCCTGGGTTCAAGCGATTCTCCTGCCTCAGCCTCCCGAGTAGCTGGGATTACAGACGCCCGCCACCACACTCAGCTAAGTTTTGTATTTTTAGTAGAGATGGGGTTTTACTATGTTGGCCAGGCTGGTCTCGAACTCCTGACCTCAGGTGTTCCACCCACCTCGGCCTCCCCAAGTGCTGGGATTACAGGCGTGAGCCACCACGCCCGGGCAATTTTTCTAGGGCAGCTAGTCTACACTAATGACAGTGAGTCACAGATCCTCTCCACAATTATTAGCCAAAAGGCGTGTAAACTTGTTGAGAAAGTTAACTAACACACTGCTTCAGATGAAAGAGGAAAGAGAGCGTTAATGAGGTAGTTCTAATTTTTTTTTTTATTTCTAAACATCAGAAAACAGAGAGAGTGGAGAGTAGGATGAATAACCCCACTGGATTGGAGGCCGGGAAATTTCAGTGTTGGCTGGTACTTCCATAAACCAGCGACATGAAATAAAGCAAGTCCTTTCTCTTGCCCAGGCCTCCTTCTCGCCCGCACTTGCCATAACCTGAGGAGTTTGCATCTCATATGAAAAATAGTCCCATCAGCTTTACTGCTCCACCTTCTTTTTTTTTTTTTAACCCATTTTTAGTATTTTATGTAGACATAATTTTAAACTTACAGAAGAGATGCAAAAATAAGATTAGTACATAGAACTCCTATATGTCCTTTATCCAGATCCATCTATTGTTAAAATTTTGTCCTATTTGTTTTTTTTTTTTAGGTTAATTTTTTTTTTTTTTCTTTCCATAATTTTTTTTTTTATTATACTTTAGGTTTTAGGGTACATGTGCACAATGTGCAGGTTTGTTACATATATATCCATGTGCCATGTTGATTTCCTGCACCCATTAACTCGTCATTTAGCATTAGGTGTATCTCCTAATGCTGTCCCTCCCCCCTCCCCCCACCCCACAACAGTCCCCGGAGTGTGATGTTCCCCTTCCTGTGTCCATGAGTTCTCATTGTTCAATTCCCACCTATGAGTGAGAACATGCGGTGTTTGGTTTTTTGTCCTTGCGATAGTTTACTGAGAATGATGTTTTCCAGTTTCATCCATGTCCCTACAAAGGACACGAACTCATCATTTTTTATGGCTGCATAGTATTCCATGGTGTATATATGCCACATTTTCTTAATCCAGTCTATCGTTGTTGGACATTTGGGTTGGTTCCAACTCTTTGCTATTGTGAATAGTGCTGCAATAAACATACGTGTGCATGTGTCTTTATAGCAGCATGATTTATAGTCCTTTGGGTATATACCCAGTAATGGGATGGCTGGGTCAAATGGTATTTCTAGTTCGAGATCCCTGAGGAATCGCCACACTGACTTCCACAATGGTTGAACTAGTTTACAGTCCCACCAACAGTGTAAAAGTGTTCCTATTTCTCCACATCCTCTCCAGCACCTGTTGTTTCCTGATTTTTTAATGATGGCCATTCTAACTGGTGCGAGATGGTATCTCACTGTGGTTTTGATTTGCATTTCTCTGATGGCCAGTGATGATGTACTGCTCCACCTTCTATGTGGCCGGGAAGTGGACTAACTTAGGTTTTTTCAAAAACTCTGAAAGCCTGAGTCTGAGAGGCTGGAGAAGGCTCATTTCACCTCCCCCAAGCCTATGCTCTCTCATCTATACAATGGGCACCACGGTGTCTTGTTTTCTGTTTGTAGACAAATTCAGCAGACAGTCTGTGGACTTGCTAGTCAGTGGGGAGGGTTCAGAGTGCAAGAGCAGGTGGCATCCTTGGACTCTTCACACCTTCTCCCTCACATTCTGTACCGACTTTTTGGACATCTCAGTACCCTGAACACCACACCCATGCCATTTACTGTTTTTCTCCCTCTTACCCTTAGGTTATTTTACTTCAGCTTTCCACGTTTTGCTTGTCTCTCTGATAGAATATCACCAGTGGCAGGAACTCATCTCTCCTCAGGTGATCGATCCCATTTAGAAACAATATAAAGAATTTACAAACGCACTTTTCCAAAGTCTTCTTTCTTATAACTTGTTATTAGTCAGAATTTACAACTAAGAACCTATCTGGGTTTTGGGATTTTTTAACACTCTAAAAATCCTAAGAGGCTTGCTACCAAAGGCGGTTTGTAAGGAGCTGGTTAGAATGAACTGATTCCAGACAATGACCCTTCCAGACAGCAATGGTGTTGCATAATGAAGTTGATTCTAGAAGTAGTGAAAGATAATTACAGACACAAGACCACTGAAAATGTCGCAGTGTGTGCTGAGGCTGGGATTAGCTGAGACAGAAGAAAGATTGCTGCCAGGACTGGGTTCTGCTTGAGAAATCTGCCCAGTGACAGGCTGAAAGTAAGAAAGACTCGCAAAAGACTGGTCCTCTTAGCAGCTGAAGACAGCCCGATCCTTTGGGTCCTGCTGAAAAATGTGCCAGAATGAGCATCTTGGGATCCTGAAGTCACACAGCCTGTGACACAGAGGCCCACCTGGGGAAGCTATTTGAGACTGTCGCCGCCCCCTAGTCACACCACGAACTTGCTGCAGAGGTAAGAGAAAGACCAATCACCCGGGCTTTCTATGCTCTGTGAGCTGAGATGCTATTATTATGCTTGCCCGTCTCCTATCCCCAGCCCTGAGTTTCATTGTCTCTTTCCTGGAGCAAACACTACCAGTTCTTTCCGGCCTTCCTCAAATCGCACTACTGTCCGTCCTCCACGTCCTGCCTCGTCTCCTGTGTCTCCCTGGTCAGACCAGCCTCCCTTCTGAATGGTGATTCTACACTGAGCACCCCTGCAGGTGGGGTCTGAGCAGCACAGATCGGACCAGGCCCCCACCTGCCCACATCTAAGTCTTGCTGCCCTGATGATACAGCCAAAGTGTTCGTCAACTTCACTGCCTCCTACACCAGGTTGTATTGGGTCTACCCTTGGCTCGGTCACAGGACTCTTGGTCAATGTCTGTTCCATCCTGTACTTTTGCAGGTGTGAGTTGGGCCCAGGGGCGGTACTGAACATCCATCTGCTTCTCACGCACCTTTATAGGACCACAATCCAAAGGAATCCCGGCGGGATGGGATGAAGAGCCACATCTGTCACTCCACACAATCACTACTTCCTCCTTCTTTATATCATCCTCTGATTCAGTAGCTATATCTGAGAGTGCACATGGGTTAAGAGTGTAGTCTCTGAAATCTACTTACTAAGTTCAAATCCTTGCTCTCCCATTTACCACTGTGTGACCTTTCCCAAGTTAACATCTTCTGTGTTTCAAATTCTTAATTCTAAAATAACAACAACAGGCCGGGCGCAGTGACTCAGGCCTGTAATCCCAGCACTTTGGGAGGCCGAGGTGGGTGGATCACCTGAGCTCAGGAGTTCAAGAGCAGCCTGGCCAACATGACAAAACCTCATCTCTACTAAAAATACAAAAATTAACCAGGCGTGATGGCGGGCGCCTGTAATCCCAGCTACTCGGGAGGCTGAGGCAGGAGAATTGCTTGAACCTGGGAGGCAGAGGTTGCAGTGAGCCAGGATTGCGCCACTGCACTCCAGCCTGGGTGACAGAGCAAGACTCCATCTCAAAATAAATACATAAATAAATAACAACAATAATGCCTATTCTAACAATTATTAGTATTATAAAAATTAAATAAGATAAAATATATAAAGCACAAAATAGGCCATGTTAAACACTCGTACACATTAATGATGATGGTGATGATAATGATGATGATGTCTTTATCCACGAAGATTTTATTTCTCCGTGAAGCCATCTAGACAAATATTCACTAGGACACAAAGGACAGTGGTCCCTAAAAACCTACTAGGACTTTCCCTCTAGGTTTACATTAATCTACCCCTTGTTTTCTTACCTCCCAGAAGATTTTCCTCCATCTTATCTATAACAACATTATGACAGAACTTGATGGTGCTCTGTTGAAATTCAGAGATGCCACATTCCGGCAGTCTGAAGACTGAAGAAGGTTGGCTAGCCGAACAGAGTTTAATTTTTAAATATCAATTTGCCCCAATGCTACACACCCACCAACTATCACTTCTGACCCCTTGCATTCATTTTTCTTACCTTCCCGACCCTAGTAAGGATTGACTTTTCAGCCTTGTTTATGCACGAATCAGCCTTCTCCCAAGAACAGAACCAACAGGATATATGTATTTAGAAAGATGAAGAAATTTATTTTAAGGTATTGGTTCACATGATCATGGAGGCTTGGCTAGTCCAAAATTGCATGGGAAAGACCAACAGGTTGGAGTCTCAGGAAGGAGTTGCATCAAGTCCAAAGGACGTCTGCTGGAGAATTCCCTCTTAACTGGGGTGGTCAGTCTTTTGCTCTATTTGGGCCTTCAACTGATTGGATGAGGCCCACCCACATGATGGAGGGTAACCTGCTTTATTCGAAGTTCGCTGATGTAAATTTAATCTCTCTTCCAAAAATACTCACACAAAACACCCAGAATAACGTTTGAACAAACATCAAGGCACCGTGGCCTAGCCAAGCAGACACATACAATTAACCATCACAGTTTGATTCCATTTTCATGATGTGCCAATCTGGTAAATCTTCTCCAAAAATTATGAATATCTGTACTATATTCAGGAGCTTAGAGTCCTTCAAATGTAAAGTATAAGAATCAGCAGATAATTATGGGTAGGCACACACTAAATTTAGTAAATGTAGTAAATTTAGTTCTGCAGTTTGACTTTTAAGAAAGTTATTTAATACTAAACATCTTTGGTCAGAGTTTACTATTCAACTAATGTATATTTTGTCCAAAGAAACACACATAATAGTTGTGATAGCGACACTTTACAGACAAACATTATAGTCCAAAGAGACATTTTCCTATAAGGGCTAATTGTAGATGTCAACTTGGCTGGGCGATGGCGCCCAGCTGTTTGGTCGAACACTTGGCTGGGTGCTCTAGTGAAGGCATTTTATAGAAGCAATGCAGATCCATGATTAGCTGACATTTAAGTGAAGGAGATTTACTCTCTAGCATATGGGTGGGCTTCCCCTGATTTGTAGAAGGCCTGAGGAGCAGAAACTGAGGACTCCTGGGAAGGAAGGAATGCTGTCTCAAGACTGTAACACAGAAGACTTCCTGGGTTTCCCGCCTGCCAGGCTGCCTTCCAGATTTCAGACTTGCCAGCACCACAATCAGGTGAGCAAATTCCCTGAAATAAATGTCTTTGTATGTGTGCATGTAGACGCACACACACTCATCTCTCCTGTTTGTGTGTATGTGTGTGTGCATGACACACACACACATACACACACATGCATCCTATTGGTTCCTTTTCTCTGGAGAATGCTGACTAATAGTAGAGCCAAGAAAACCTCCAAGTCAGAGTTTAATCCAGGTGATCAGGTGATATTTACCATTTCCTTCCCAGCTGTATCATTTTATGGAGAGGAAAGTGGGATACCGACAGATCACCGACTTGCCCAGGCCCATGCAGTGAGGGCACAGATGAGGCAGGTCTGGTCCCTCTTTATCCCGTATGTCCTGGGCATGATCTTTCCCCAAACCACAGCAATCTGTGCATGAATTCCACAGAGAGCACACGGAATTTTGAGGGTTGGTGGGAAAAGAAGGAAACATCTTTTACTTAGAAAACATTTACAGAAATGCTTGGAGATCTGTGTCATTTCCTTAGTTCCATCTCTAAATAGCTGTGTGATCTTAGCCAAATTACCCAACTACTTTGGCTTCCGTTTCCTTATCTATAAATGGCATTGATAATACCAACCCTTATTTAATTCTTGTGGTGTTAAGGATAAAATGAAAACTAGATATGAGGACACTGGAAATTTAAAGGAAGATTTTTAAAAAGTGTTTTGACAAGTGGGAAAGACTACTGAATTTTTTAAAAAAATAATGGCAGTATTGATATTTATTTTCAGTGGTTTTCAAGGAATACATGGTGAGCTATCTCATTCCACTGCTGCAGGCTGGAGATAAACATAGGTATTTATCTCTCTTCCTCCCACCTTCCCTCTGCCATATTATAAGACTGTAATACAGGACATAAAATTCTTCTAGGAAAGGTTTACAAAAATAATTTTCTCCTGGATTAAGATATGCTTGACTATGCAAAGATTTAGAGTTTTCTATGGTAAGCCTTTTAAAATTGTATCTGACTGACTCCTGTATTTGACAGGGCTTTGAAAGATTGTGGGTATACCAATTTTAAGCATTTTCTATAAATTGTTATAAACAAATGCTTGTTTCATCTCAAGTTCTCATAGTGAAGGATGTGATTTATTATGACCTAGAGATTTAGCTGACACTTATAAACTATTAATAAGATAAGAATGGAATGTAGTAAAGGAATAAATAAACCTTTCAAAAAGTCCTTTCTCTGCTGGAAGGACTCAAGATTTTCACTCAAAGGTCCTCATAAAACCTTGGTTCTCCACATCTCACCCCATGTGGGGGTGGATGCTCCGTAATAAACTGTGTTCATCAGAGTCTGAATTTGGAAAATGAAATTTCCCTTCTTCCTGGAATCCCCTCCAGGAAAAAAATAATAAAACACTTTCTTTAATTTGCATATACTTGGTAGAATTAAAATCTGGATTTGAATCTGAGTGAGATTTACCTAGTGATATAAGTGATGTATCAGCAGCCTATATAGCTTTGAAACAGTTTCTTAACCTTTCTGGCCTTAATCTTCTGTGAAATGGGAATGAAAATGTCTATTCCACAGTGTGGTTGCAGGGTGCACATGAATGGCAGCTGTGTTGAAATAACGCAAATGGTAGAAAATTGCTTTTGATGTTGCATTAATTGAGCATATACTAAGTGTTAAAAACACTATTCTCGACACAAAGGCTAACAGGAGCTGGGTCTTGTATTTAAGAGGTCTACATTCTACCACAACCCATGAGGACAAACTTCCCACAGTGACAGGATTGTTCAAAAAGTTAATGAGATGCATTCAGTAGTTTTTCTTTTTTTTTTTTTTTTTGAGACGGAATCTAGCTCTGTCACCCAGGCTGGAATGCAGTGGCACAATCTCGGCTCACTGCAACCTCCACTTCCAGGGTTCATGCGATTCTCCTGCCTCAGCCTCCCGAGTAGCTGGGACTACAGGCATGCACCACTATGCCCAAGTAATTTTTGTATTTTTAGTAGAGACGGGGTTTCGCCATGTTGACCAGGCTGGTCTTGAACTCCTGACCTTAGGTGATCCCCCCCGCCTCAGCCTCCCAAAGTGCCAGGATTAGAGATGTGAGCAACCATCCCTGGTCAGTTTTTCTTGATTATCATGTTCCAAGGCAGGGAGTGGGAGAAGAAAGCAAGGGAAAATTTCTTGTGCTTGGTGTGGGAATGTTTAGGACAGTATCCAAAACTAAAATAAAATAAAATAATCTCATCACACCTGTAAATTCCTCGACAGCAAGGCTGATCAGTTATTTGAACATCCAGCAGCAGCAGCAGCACGTCAGTGGTGACTGCCAGAGAGAGGGATTCAGACTGAGAGAGAGTCCTTGACACCTGGGTCACTCCAATTGAGGAGGGTGACACATTAGGTGACAAAGTGGAAAAGAGTGAAGCTCAGTCCTCAGCCTCGTAGCGTTTCCTTCCCCCCATACGTGTATCTCACCAGCTCCTGCCTGTCTGACCTCAAAGCACTTCTAACCCATTAGAATCTCGCCTGAAACAGGAGCAGGTCAGATCTCCCTCGTTCTCCCCCTTGCTTTGCGTCCAGCTGCACCTGTGCTAGGGTGCGCAACTGTGCGTGTTAGCGAGTATTCCACACTCACTCCCCCAGGTATTTTTAACCTCCAATGCGCTTCTCAGCCCCAAGGCTCTGATTTTCACTTCTCACTTCTCTGCAGAGTAGCTCTCACCAGGGCCACCAAAGTGCAATGGATAGACAATGGGCAACTTCGGCCTGTCTTTGACTTCTGGTTTTTTTTATTTCTTCCCTCTTACTTGAAATGTTCCCCTCACTGCATTCCCTTCTATTGCTTCTCAAGTCTTATGGTTTCTCTGTCTGCTGTGAGCTGTCCTAGGGAAGCCTATCTGCTCACCTAGGTGTTGGCCGCTCCCTGTGCTCCATCCTGTCTTCTCTCCCTAGGGCACCGCACACACACCTACAGGGCTTGCATTACACGAGACATGTTGACCCCTAACTTGATCTTCAGGTTCGACCTCTGTGTTCCAGACCTAGAGAGCCAACTCTTTACTGCATCCACCACCGATATGTTCCTTGCCATTGTACATGTCCGTGTCTGCATTTCCATCTTCTCTGCCCTCTGCTCCTTCTTATTTTCCTTGAATGAGGTCAGCATCCACCCAATTGGCAAAGTAAGAAATAGGACACTTATTTTCTCACAACTCCTCTCTCTGTAAGCAATGCTGCAGTCCATCTGAGTCCACCACCTAAGGGGCTGCCAATCTTTTCCTTATTTCCACTTCAGGCATTCCTTCCCGGGCTATGCTATTACCTCTCAATACCGCTTCTTTCTCCACCCTCACTTCTCTCACCAGTCTCTTCTCCACCCGCAAACATATTTCTAGAAAGCAAATGTGATCGTGGCAGTCCCCTGCTGAGATTTATTTCATGGCTCCCCATCACCTACAAAATCCCGGTGCATAATGTATAAGGATCTTCAAAACCAGGCTTCCAATTCCTAACCCAGCTCTACCTCCTCTCGTCTGACACACAACATCCAATTAAGTTTCAGCGGCTCTCTTGGGCCTTGTTATTTTTCTGCATGCCGCCATCTCTGCCTGGACTCCCTTCCTACCATGTCTACCTGACAAACTCCTATTCAACCCATAAGCCTCAGTGTTGAATTCTTAAATGCCTCCTGTCCCTTGAAACCTTTCCTACCCTGTCCCCAGGTAAACCGAGGTGCTCCCTCCAGTAGGCACCTGTTCCACCTGAGGCTGAGCCTAATGACCCCTCTGTATGCTAATTTTTATAATAAGTGCTTTTGCCCTGTCTGTCTCCCCACAGGAATATGTTTCCTTTCATTCTTATACCAAATCAACTCTGTGCTGACTCAAGCTAGGAAAACATTAGAGACGTGTTGCCTAGATTAATCCAGCTTGGCCTCTAACCCAGTGCTGGGATCCCCCTAGAGTAGCCACTCACCCTCCAGACCCTGTTTCAACCTTTCAAGGGGCGCTAGTTTATTCACACCAGCTGGTTCCCGCTAGCTTTAGACAGCAACAATTGTTACAGAGAAGCCAGCTTCCCTTTCATGCAAGGAGGAATTTTCTACCTTCTACTCACCAATGTCTCTTTGCCCTTGTAGTTACACACAGTAAACTCGGTTCTTCCAAGTGATTAGAGGAAAATAAAGTTTATCAGGGACATATGCAGTTTGGGGTGTTACAGTCCAGAGCTTAGTTACAAAATGGTTTCACGTTTAGGTAAGTGAGAATCAGCTTGCTCAGTTTTTTTTGAAGAGACAAAAAACAAGTTCATGATTCCCTTTGAACATCTACCCTACCCACCTTTTCCTTCACCTGCAAATACCTTCCCTAAGACGCACGAGGCATGAAAAAGTAGCAGAAGGATCTCGGAATCATCTTTCTTAGGCAGGCTCTGAAAGCAGTGCCAGCACCACACACCCTTGATTGAGTCATAGGAAAAGCATCTCCGAGACTGGAAAGAAATGGATTGAGCTGCAAGGAAATGAAGGCTGGGCTATGTGAGGTCTGTTACGGAAGAAGCTTCAGGGACAATGGGCCATGGGGCCTATGCTACCAGGTGCTACTGCCACATCTCCTTCTCAGAGTAAAGGATCCAGTGCTCTTATAGTGAATCTCTGTGGCTGCACTTAGCTGCGCTTCCAGACATCCATCAGTGTGGGCAACACCAGGCAACACTCACTCCACTGCAGTGCGGCTCACGCTGATGTTCCTTCTGGGCAGAGACCACCCCAGCTGCCTGCAGGACGGGTCTCAGGACCGCACTGTGTCATAAACAGATGATTTTGGAACACATTCAATCATCTATTATTCTGTTTTATATACATGCATTTTGCTTTTATCTTAAAAATACAGCAAAATTAACTGTGAGCTTCTAAAGAGTAGAGACCACATGACTTTTGTTTCATATTCTTTCCCAATTTTGCTTGAAGTAACGTCAATCCTTAAATGTGAATTAGAATAACTTCCTCAGTCATCTTTAACTGTGCCTGTTTATTTCACACCTGTTTAATATCTCATATGGGCCAGGCCTGATTAGGGCTTGAAGGAAATACAGTTCCTCCTCTTTCAAGTTAAAGCAGTTATTGTTCTCGGGGAGGGTGTTTGGAAGGGAAGGTAGTTTATATTACAGAGGACAGGTAAGTGGGACCTTCGTTTAAGTTGTATTATATTTTGTTCATTTTTGAATAAGTCTACATATTTTATCTCATCTGATCCTAAGAAAAAAAAAAAGAAAAAAAAACAGGAAGGTAGAGAAAATAATCTCTCTAGGCCACATTTATCTATTTCAGTATTAACATTCCTATTTCAAAGTGTTTTTCTCGGAGGCTGGAAGCTGGTTATTGATAGGGTCAAGGCCAGAAGCCAGTGTGATTCCTGACTTCCATGGGAACTGGTGTGGGCTTGCTGGTTTTCCTGTAATGTGTCTAGAATTTATGGCAAAAGTCTCCATGCAGCATCATGTACCATTGACTATCACTTCTAAAGTTTAATCTGTGCTCTCTCTCCCACCTGTACATAACAATGCTTCATTTTCCAAATAAAACAACAGGAAAGCATTCGGCTCTTCCTTTGCCGTCCCTGGACTATAGAAATGCCACCTGCTGGTGACAGAAAGCAATATGGCCACAGTATTGGACTTTATCTATTTTTTAAAAGTAAATAGCAGCTTATTTGAAAAAAAAAAAATGGCAATTTTGTGAGTTGAATTGTATCCCTTCAAATTCATATGCTGAAGTCCCAATGCCCAATACCTCAGAATACAAGCTTATTTGAAGACAAGGTCTTTCCAAAGGCAACTAGGTTACCATGAGGTCACCGGTATGGCTCTAATCCAACATGCCAGTGTCTTTATGAGAAGGGGAAATGTGGACACAGACTGGCACAGACGCTGGTATGATTCAGGACACACTACCACAAAGATGCTACCTTGGCATACTGAATAGTATAAGCTGGAAGAATCTCAGAAGTGTCAGGTGCAGGAAGGACCGTCTGACTTCCCCGCCTCCGCAGAAGAAGGTCCTAGGACCCACCTGTGAGCGGCACCCTCCAAATGCCCCACTGGAGGGAGCATCCCCATCTCCAAAGGCGGAGGCAGCCAGGAGGAGGCTGAGCACACAGACCTTGCTGCGGTTCCCACCGACCACCCTCAGCTCACTCCCTTTGTCCTGTCATGCTTCCCCGTGACCTCTGCGTCCTCATCCAGCCTGCTACAGAAAGCGCTCAGGCATCACTGTCTCTTTGGGTCTCCACTGCCTTAGGAAGCCTTCCATATCACATGGGACTTATTAAGTAAATCTGTGTAATTTTCTCTTGTTATTATTATTATTATTTTCGCCAGTCTAGTTTATAGGGCCTGGCTGGAGAACTTAAGAAGATAGAGGTAAATTTTATTTTTCCTCCTCTACAAAGCAGAATGCTGGGTGAACACAAAGACAGCCAGCTAGAAGCTGAGAAGAGAGGCCTGAGACAGACCCTCCCTCGCAGCCCTGGAAGGAGCCCAGCCGATGCCCCGACTTCAGACCTACAGGCTCCAGGGCTGTGAGCCAGTGGGTTCCTGCTGTTCAAATTGCCAGGTCTAGGTCCCTGGTTCCGGCAGCTCCGGGAAAGGAATGCAGTAAGTGATCCTGGTTTGAAAGGCATCATCCACCAAACGGGACACTCCCACTGCTAGCGAAGTACATTGGTGGCTTTCAATGGATTCCTTTGGCTAAGAAGGAGTGCAAGAGATTTTATTTTTAAACTGCTTCTGTGAAAGGGAATCACGGCACACCCTTGTGAATCATCCCCGGTGGCCTCAGGAATATCACACCATCAGCAAAGACGGGACTGAAACTTGCTTACGGCGGCATTAGCCGCCTTGGGCTCTAGATCCGCTCCTCTTCAGCTTGGAAATTCGCACTTTGTGTCAGGAAAAATTAAACTGCTCCATGGTCAGCTCTGTCTGCACACTTGACCAAATCGCTCCCTCTCTCTGTCTAAAATTCTCCATCTTTTTGGCATAGCCAAATCGTATTTACCATTAATGTATCACTACTTCCAGAAAGTCCCCCCCACCTGGTGTGCCCATCCATATCAATTACTTCCCACTTATCCAAACTGCTATGGTACTTAACGCTCAGCTATGTCAGAGGCGTTTGAACCAGAGCGACTCCATCTTGAATAGGGGCTGGGTAAAACAAGGCTGAGGCCTACTGGGCTGCATTCCCAGGAGGTTAGGTGCTCTTAGTCACAGGATGAGATAGGAGGTCAGCACAAGATACAAGTCACAAAGGTCCTGCTGATAAAATGAAATAAAGAAGCCATCTAAAACCCATCAAAACCAAGATGGCAATGAACGTGACCCCTCACTGCTCGCTATACTCTAATTATAATGCATTCGCATGCTGAAAGACACTCCCACCAGCGCCATGACAGTTTACAAATGCCACGCCAACATCCAGAAGTTACCCTATGTGGTCTAAGATGGGGAGGAACTCTCAGTTCCATGAAATCTCTGCCCCATCCTGGAAAACTCATGAATGATCCAACCCTTGTTTAGCATATGATCCAGAAATAACTAACTCAATTGAGCAGCCTATGCCGCTGCTCTGCCTACGGCGTAGCCATTCTTTTGTTTCTTTATTTCTCTAATCAAGTTTCACTTTACTCTATGGACTTGCCCTGAATTATTTCTTGCGTGAGGTCCAAGAACCTTCTCTTCAGGTCTGGACCGGACCCATTTCAGGTAACAGCTATACTCTGTGTTTTCTGCTCCGAGCTATTTTTCTTGTGTCCGTGCCTCTGATGGACGAGGCTGCAGTTTCGATGAAGGTGAAAGCCTGGCTGCTCTTGGAATCCTTTCACTTCTTTTTCATGAACCCTCAGAAGGTGGCCACACAAATTCCAACGTGCTCCACTTGGGAATTTGAGCAACTGATTGAAAATCAATCGTGTTCTACATCAATAAAAACAAAAATTTGGGGAAAACTCTATACTCAATCAACACGGCATGCAGGTTGGACGAGGACAAGGACAACCCAAGGTCACAAAGCCCCTGGAAGCTGCTCGGCCCAGACCTTTCCAGATTCCTCCCTTTAATACCTGGGCTATTTCCGTCACGCTTACTGATTCACAGAACTGCTTCTGAGAAACCTAAAATTTGGCAATTTTATCCGCATGAATAAGACCTTTACTTGTATCCTCGAGGAGAATTACGATGAATAAGAAAAAAGTAGGAAGAGCACCCTTCGGTGCCTCCAAGCGCCTCCACCGCCAACCCTGTGCCTCTTATTCTTATACGAGGTGCTCTCTAGAGACCCTTTCCTCTAGCTTTCTAACTTCCCCAATTTCTAGTCTCACAAGTCATCCATTTTCTCTCAAAACATACCCATCCTCTTCACTCCATCTCCACTGCCTCTATATAGTCCAAGCAGCCATTCTTCCTGCTCTGTGATACCTCAATTCACCTTCTGATCAGACTCCCAGCTTCTGGCTTCCATTAGAAATATATTAATTGGTAGCATGCTCTGTACCAGGCATGGCTGGGAACTTTGGTAGAGGGAAAAAATAGGGAGATGGACCTGTCTTCTCACAAAAAAATACAAAAAGAGAAGAAAGCAGATGCACAATCAACAAGTAAACAGAAACAAGATCATTCCAAGCCAGGCACCATTCTAAAAGAAGACACAGAGCAGCAGTTGTTGGTGTCAGCAGGGTCAAAACTCATTTACAACACGAGTGTACGCAAGGGTGGGTGACCCTTCAGAGCCTGCAGTCTGCCGGAAAGGCCCTCCTGAGTCAGTCAGCCTAAGGGAACACCTGTGGGAAAGAACACATCTTGGGCAGGGCAAGGCACAGCGGTGCTCCCAGCAGCAGGAACAGAGAGTGCAAAGCGCTTGAGGCAAAAAACAGCTTGGTTTGTTCAAAGAAGAGAAAGACAGTTCCTGTGTCTGCAGCCTCATCCTGAGTATCTTTCAAAAACAAGAAACTGAGGTCAGGAGTTCAAGACCAGCCTGGTTAACATGGTGAAACCCCGTCTCTATTAAAAATACAAAAATTAGCCAGGCGTGGTGGTGTGTGCCTGTAATCCCAGCTACTCGAGAGGCTGAGGTGGGAGAATTGCTTGAACACAGGAGGCAGAGGTTGCAGTGAGCCCAGAGGGTGCCACTGCACTCCAGCCTGGGCGACAGAGTGAGATTCTGTCTCAAAAAAAAAAAAAAAAAAAAAAAAAAAAACCAAACAAACAAACACCACAAAAATAAGAAACTGATGGTCCCTCCTAGTTATGGCCTGCAAGGCCCCGTGTGTTGTGAGGCCTCCCACCACACCCACCTCCTGCTTGTGTGCTGTCACTACCCTCCCAGTCCACATCACAGCAAGATTGGCCATACCTCTAAAGAGAAGGCCACCCCTTCGAGGAAGGTGGCTGAGAAGTCACCACCGCAGTCCCCAACACGCTCTTCTCGCTGCCCTCCCCTCCCTCCTGGTGTCCTCCAGAACACCGCTGCCACATCATGTGACCTGGCAGGGGCCTGCTGCTTTCCTCCTTTTTTCAACTACAGGTCCAAGCACACGCCTCGGGTGAGTATGTGCTCAAACAAACTGCCAAAAAAGAACTCACTCTAGTGGTGGTGAACACACGTGCACAAACGCACACCCATGCACACACCCATTAGTTGAGGGTGGGCCGGAGCACACACTGGTTGCCAAATACGTGGCCAGACCCGAGCCCCGGCTGTGCTGGAACGAGTGTGCTAACGAGGCTTGTGCTCCAGGGCTTTACGACGCGATCCTCCTTCAATTGATAATTCGTGGGATGATTTCACACACCAGGAGCAGCAGCCTCTATTGTGTTACTTGGACCGATTTCCATGTACACAGCAGATGCTCATTTGCCTAAGTGGGGAAACCGTGGAGCAGCTATCTGAGGAGAGAGGGAACGAAGGAGTGAGCCCTGCAGACTCCACTGGAACTGCCTTTGTTTCAGGCCGGGGCTGGATCTCATCATTCTTTTAAATTCCCTTTTGCAGAAAGAATGTAGCAGAGCATCACTCAGACTCAGGGCACAGAGATGCTTAAATATTAAACCTACATTCTCCATTACATGTTTATTAAACACTGCTAGCTTAGAGGGAGGCAAAATTGCTTTTTATAAACACTGAAGCTGGCAGACACATTTTTATGGCAATAAGCAATGAAAAACTCTTCTCACTTCCTTGTTCATTCACACCACGGCTGGAGCTGAATAGAGCTGAGTATGTGGCTTCCTGGGGGTGTTTGCAACTGAGATTGACACTGGAAAGGGAATGAAAACAGAGGCACGTCATTAGAAAGTAAATCACTATCTGAAGCCAGAGCGTGTCAGAGGAAATCTTGATGAAGCTTCACAGCCCTGCCCTCCCTACTTAGGAGGAAAAATAGCTGAGCAAATGGAGAAGGACAAAAAAAGAGGGCTCTACATGACTGGATGAATTTGGACTGGAAGTCCTTTAGGGGCCCTGGTATAGGACTCAAGTACTGAATTGATCTGATGTCTGAAATTTCCAAGACGAGTCACTCTTTTGGACATATAATACATTTTGTTGATTACAAAATCAACAGATGTTTACTTCCAGAATTTGAGAGGCAAGGGAAGACCTCTTCGCCCGAAAATATCTCCCTAGCTGCCACATAGTGTCATGAACTGGCCATTAGAGATTCATTCCTTTGGATCTTCAGACTTTTGTATTTCGTTCTCTAATTGATGAAATCATTGACTCTGGGTCCTTTTAAAACACCGTATTCATAAAACTTTTTTAGGGGTATGTTGGTATTTCCTGAAAAACAAGGCTCTTACAAAATCAGAACGGTCAAAAAGGGGATGGAAGGGCAAATCTAGGGAAAGTGTAGAGGTGGTAAAATAATCCAGAGTGTCGCTGGTGTCGGCTGACCATTTAGCATCAGGCCAACCATGCATCAGAAAGAAGTCCTTGCTGAGAATTTGTGAAGGGCCTCCCTGAGCATGGGCATTCAACAGTCAGCACCACACTCACTATGATTGCTAGACCGCATGTTTAAATAAGCAGGCGACAGGTAAAAGTGCTGATGAGGTGGCAGGGAAGAGGCAGAATGGTAGGCAACCACAGGCAGCCGTCTCATAACTAGGTCTCCTGAACAGAGTGTGGGGCGGACTCATGAGCAGCCCAGGGATCCCACCCTCCTGTGCCCACTGCACAAGACACAGCCCACTCTGTCAAGAGCGGTCACACAGACAGGCTTAGATGTACATCTGAGCAGCCTGGAGCACAGCTACCTCCTGACACTACATTTTTAGTTGGGAAAATTGATTTTAGAGGCCGGCCTCCTGCCTCCCTTCCTGCCCTCTTTCCTCCCCATCACTGACCTCCTCTCCACCTCAGGAAGCTCCTCCATCCATTCCTAAAATATGCAGCATTCAGCAAAGGATCAAATTCCAGCCAGTGCCTCCGAGAGCCACCTGTCCACACCCCCAAGATCTCACAGGGAACTGGCATTTACGTGTCATCGAGGATGTCATGAAGAGGCTTTCTTCCCTCTTAAGAAGGTTTTGGGCATCAACCAACAGGTGAAGTGTGCAGTTTCTTGTAAGTCGCAAGGAGAGGAGAGGCAAAATCCAGGCCTGGGGAGGATGGCCATTGGCAGGATGCCAGGCGTGGGGTGGTGCCTGGCACATAGATGTGTGATAAAAAGGCAGTGGTGAATTGAATGAGTACATAAATGTTTTGTTCCTCTTTTTAATGGAAACATGCACAATGGCGGTGCTACATTGAATGGAGGTGGGGAATAGCAATTCCTCAGGCACCATTCCACACTGGAGCAGCTCATCCAGTATTCTCTCTGTCCAGCATCTTTTCACAGAAGATTTAAGTTGCCACTGCAAAAATGCTTCAGAGGTGCTTGGCTTGCTACCCATTCCTTTTTTTCCCAGCCACAGGTAAAATATGCAGCTACAAGAGCTTATGGAAATCGAACTTTCCTGGCGAAGTGGGTAGGGAAGGAGAGAGAAACAAACAGAAACAGAGAGAGGGAGAGAGGAGTGCAGGAGAGATTGTCTCTTATCTAGCATGTTCTGAAAACTCCTCTGATTATCCATGCAGAAACTCCAGTGAAAAGATCGGACTGCATTTCTTACTTTGCTGTGTACCTGATAACGCCTTCAGCTCTATGGTCAATGGAGATTTAAAACCTTGTCCTTTGAATTCACATTTCTGGAAAAGACTCAGAGCTGCAGCATGGACCCCAGAGGCCAAGAGACAGCTGAGGCTACTGTAGATAAATGCAGTCGCCTCCTGTTTCCTCTTTCCTCCTTCCTTTTATACCAAAGGTCATCCAAGTGATGGAGTCTGTGGGGCCCTCTCTCTTCAGCAGTGTCCTGCCAGCGACTCATTCCATGGCTGTGGGATCCAGGCCTGGACTACTGGGATGAATTGTTAACCACCAAACCCCAGAGGGGCCCGGGAACCTCTGCTTCATTACAGATGTCACCCAGCACCACCTCCCACCATGGACCTCCGTGGTCAGGGACCTGCTGAGTTCATGTGTTTGCTTTGGAGAAAATGCCACGGCCGTGTCCGTTTGTTCACACGGCATTCATGGGTCACAGCAGCTCTAGCACCCCGACGCTGTCTGGGGCCAACAGTGGCTGGTTTCGAATGACAACACACTCCGGCACGTCAAGGGCTCATTTTTGTGCTAGCCACTGCTGTGTGTTGCATGCCTACTATGCACGAACTCATTTAATCTTCCTAAGAAACCCATTAAACAATGCACATTTCTCTAACCCTTCCGTTAGGGACAACATCTCACTTTAAACATTCACAGTATAAAATCAGCGTAGGACTGATTCTGTCCATGGTTAGTTTCCTGATCTATGGAAGGCAATCAGTCACTCCTGGAAAACGGACTGTGCCCTCTCCCATGTGCAGAGATGGGAGCACCAATGTCTATGGAAGTTCCAGGCTTTGCTGCAGGAGAGATTTCGGAGCCGCAATCTGGTTGAAGGAAAAGGCCGGACACCTTGTGTTGAAGCTGCGCATATGCTTGGCGAACACCGCTTTTATTCAGATCTTACATGAATTGGGGCACAAAGAGTAGAGACAGGAAGATTACTCCAGGTGGCAGCTGGAGTGGTAACTAAGTCCTGCTTAGTCCCCAGGTGGACTCTCTTCTCTAGAGGTCAAAGTCTTCACCTCTGGCATTTAACATGTGTCAACGTGAATCATCAGAGTCCTACAGGGAGATGCAAGGGGAAATAGTTCCCATGGAGCAGTCACTGCAGCTGGGGTGGGTAGACCGTGGTCCCATCCCCGTTTCTGTGTGTCATGAAACATGGAATAAATCAGTTCACCTCTCTGGGACCTTAGTTCCCCTAGCTATAAAATTAGGGCCCGCCTAGTACAACCTCATAAAGTCTATTTCAGTGCAAAACCACTCACGAGTAATTCTTAGTCTATTGTTGAGACAATATTGCTGCAGAGCCATGATTCACTTGACTTCAACACTTCAGTTGCGGCGTGTTTTGTCCATATCAATCCCACCAAAGCCAAAATGGAGGGTTCATATATGGGAACTCCATGTCTGTGATCCTTGGCCAATACTCAAAAAGATCCTCTGGTTTGGAAGGAAGTGCTGTCATGGCTGGGTCAGCACCAGCTTTTCGGTGGACTGACAAAATGGGTGTTCCCTCTTTCCTTCTGGGTGCTTTCTGCATCCTATGTCCTGGAACTGTAAAACCTGTTCCCTCCAAACAGACCCAAAAGAGGGAGGAGGAAGCGAGAGGGCCACAGTGCATTGTTAGCATGATTTTACTTGTGAGAAGGAGCCATGCCATGTCTTGGCCTAGCTGGCCCACCATACAGTCAAAACACTAACCCCCTTTTACACCTTCTGCTACTTTGATGATGCTCCTTATGACCGGGTATGTTTCTCGACTTTAGCTTAGTAAGAGAAAACTTCATGTTGTATGAACTGCCATGTTATCAACTGATCTCCTAAGATCCAGCTGGTTTATCTAATCTTTGTAGCTTCCATCTGGTTCCTCTTTCCAGGAGGCATGTCAGCATATTATCTTTCATAGCAAAGTGTAATAAAGGGATATGATGAAAGTCTGTGCAATTATTTGCTTTCATACCTGTCTTTCATATGAGAACGTGGAGTTCCCTGAGAATCAGAATTTTGTCTTATTCACCTTCTTATCTTCTTAAATCCAGCACAAGACTTGACACATTCAAATAAATGCCAAGCAAATGAATGAAACCATTCAAAGAAACCAGTCTTTGGGGACGAATCCCTAACCCCAGCCAGAGTGAGGTCCTTTTTGCAGACTCCTCACAGTGCCCCACACTCACCTTTGTGTCTCTGTCACAACTATAATTTAAGACTAATTTCAGTAATTGTTGGTTTAACGTCTGACTTTGTTGCTAGACTGGAAAGCTGTGCACTCTCTGAGCCCCGAGGCCATGTCTGTTTTGCTCCCAACTGTGGCACAGAGCAGGCACTTAACAAATATTTGTTGAATAAGAGATTAATTCTTGGCAGTCAGAAGAGAAATTGCACACGGCTGTGACTTAACGCTTGTACTTTATAGACTCTGTGTGGTATTTAGAACACTTTGAGCACTAAGTCAATATTAACTGATAATGAATTTGTACTGTATATAAAGTATGGGACTAATAGTACTATCGCTAAGGTAATGGATGATCTTAATGCACCTTCTTCGAGGCATTGAAAAATGAAAATAATATATAAAAAATGACATCATTCTACCCTTTACTATTTTTCTGATTGTACGAAATTGCAGTGAACACCCAGGAAAAAAAATGCATTTTATTTGGGGAGGTGTGTTGTATTATAAGTGCACACAAATGAATTATAATCTACTTCTGTATTGCCATTGATGTATTTGAAAAAGTACTTTTATGTCTACAGCTTAAGAATTTTTAATGAAAAGGATTTGATCAGGCAAAACGAGCATGGGTAACCACCACCACACTGATGAGACTCAACCGGCCATTCCATGCACTCTGCAATGTGACAACTCAGGCAGCTCAGCAAGGCTCCCTGGCCTTAGAAACCCTTTTATGGATGTGAATTTTTCCACCATTCTTTGCTTTCCTTCTTCAAGGGATAGGTCTTGAGGAATAGGAAACTAAAATGAAGTTGCAGGGAAGGCGAGAGGAGGCCGTGTGAGAGAAGTCAGGCTAAATGGGACAGTAATGGTCTCATGGGGTTGGACGTCGATAGCTTTCTACAGCAAAGCACACACATGCATGTAATGAACACATTAGCAATTTTGACTCACGCTGTTTTCTTTCTCAACTCATCCATTAGACTCTTTCTAGCATCTAGTCACCTAGGGGCAGAGAATCTTCATGGTTTGCTGAAAGATCTAAATGTCAACTTCTTTGCTTTGCTCTCTTTAAGACTTAGAGGTTTGGTCTCTACCCTGGAAACTCATTTTTCCTAAAAAGATTTCAATGCCTGCCCTAGACTTCCATGTGATAAATCTGACAGATTCCTTATGCACCTTTTTAGCCAACCCAATGGCAGGACTTCCATCTAAAATGGGAAGTCCCTAATCCCCAGATCTGAAAAGCTTACCTGCTCATCTGGGGTAAATGCATGAGTAGAATGAAGATGAAAGGCAGAGGAAAGAAAAGGTAATAGATCAGATTCCAGGGACAATAAAAATGCCACACTTTTCAGGTTCCACTCATTCCTTCCAACCAGGGAGAGATCAGATTTTGCAGGGAGATCATCATATTCTTCAGAGAGAAAGGGACTCTGAATAGGATGTAATACGCTGGAGGAAGGACCTTCTTGCCCCTGTCTCAGAGGTTCTCATTACTGAGAGAGAACTAGGACAACCCTCGTAGCACCTGTCATGTATTTTTTTGAACCTATGTCATCCTTTCTCTTAGTTGAATGGGATCTGGCATGTGTAATTCCATCAGGCTTAACCAAAGGGTGAATTCTTGCTTCACGTGATGCAGTGGGCCACTCTGAGAGGCAGCTCCAGGAACTGTCCTAGGGCCATCCCTGGGCAGGAATCTCCTGGTGTGCTTTCCCCAACACCAAGCTGAACCTGATGAAAATGGGCATCAAAGGTAGCTCTGGGCCGGGCATGATGGCTCGTGCCTGTAATTCCAGCACTCTGGGAGGCCGAGGCAGATGGTCACTTAAGGTCAGGAGCTTGAGACCAGCCTGGCCAACATGGTGAAACCCCATCTCTACTAAAAATACAAAAATTAGCTGGGCATGGTGGCCTGTGCCTGTTATCCCAGCTACTTGGGAGGCTGAGGCAGGAGAATCACTTGAACCCGGGAGGCAGAGGTTGCAGTGAGCGAGATCGCCCCATTGTGCTCCAGCCTGGGCAACCAAGTGAGACTCTGTCTCAAAAAAAAAAAAAAAAAATGTAGCTCTGAAGAGGGAAGAAAACGCAAAAGAACACAGTGAAGAAAGGAGGTGTTCTGTAAGAACTGGATCCCACAACTCCTTTGCTTTGGTGATAGCTGGGAGGGAATTGAGGCTTTTATGTAATAAACTTATTGTTTTGCGACAGCCATCAGCCAGCGTAATCTTACAACCCTGCCTCCTCACTTTTGGAAGGCTGGAAGCAGGAGGCCCACAGGGCTTTCTAGCCTTCCTCTGGCTATCCTAAAGGTGGCCCTAGAACTTGAGACCAGACTACTTTCCTGAGTCAGAGCGTTCTCCTCATAGCCGCCCTGGTTCCCCAGCTGCTTTCCTGGGATCTGAGCCTCCCTAAGGTCCTCCGTGGGACCCTAAGTCCACCAGCAACCACATCTGCCTAGTGGCCAGTTGCAAGTCAGTCCGTTGATCAAGATTTCTGAGTCCTGACCTTGAGTTTTTCTCTCTCGGTGGAATTCTGGTTGTGGGTGAGTCCACTCTGGCTGCCATAGCAAAGTCCCACAAACACTGTTGGCATAAACAACAGAAGCGTACCATCCCTGGCTCTGGAGGCAGTACTGAAGGGTCTTTTCTTCTTTTTCTCTTTCTTTTTTTTTTTTTTTTTGAGATGGATCTTACTGTCACCCAGGCTGGATCATGGCGAGACTCGCTCACTACACGCCATTCTCCTGCCTCAGCCTCCCGAGTAGCTGGGACCACAGGTGCCCGCCACCATGCCCGGCTAATTTTTTTTGTATTTTTAGTAGAGACAGGGTTTCACCATGTTAGCCAGGATGGTCTGGATCTCCTGACCTCGTGATCCACCCGCCTCGGCCTCCCAAAGTGCTGGGATTACAGGCGTGAGCCACCGCGCCCGGCTATTCCTCTCACATTTCAGTGGCATTAACTCAGTCCCAGACTCTGTCTACGTGTGGGAAGATGGGAACACCGTCTATCTACGCACTGAAAAGAGGTGGAGGCCGTGGGGTGACGAGCTCGCGGTCTCCCCAGAACAGCTGCAAGAGGTTCCCCACCCCAGCCCCGTCCTGGCCGCTGCAGCCATCCTGCTGGCCTGTCTTCAGTTCCTCAGTTCCTGACATGGATCTTCTGACCTCGTGGAGAACATTTCATATACTGAGAGGTGTTTTTTTCTGCATCACTGCCCTGCTTGTCCCATCCAGATATTAATGCCTTGTCTCCACCCACCAGTTTATAAGCTTCTTAGGAGACAAAACTTACATCCTATTGTACTTTGCTGTGATTCCTACATATTTTCTAGGGAATATTAGAGCCCAGATGCCGGTACAGACAGAATAGTTTTACATTCCCCCTTAAGAGAACTGCACCCAGCCCAGTGCTGGACTAAGGGCTTCACGTGACATTAGATTTCTTGGAAATAAAATTAAATAACATTTCAGACTGCTGATTAGATCATCACATGCATGTTGATGATCAGGAGCACAGCTCAGTGCCAGGCCTTTGGAGAGTGATGCAACATGTAACCCAGCCCCAGATCTTAGCTACAAGTGATAACTGCCCTTAGAATATCAGGGGGCACAGGTGTGGGCTGGGGAGCCCATCAAAGCCTTGTAAAGCTGACCTTGACTGGAAGCTTGGAGTCAGGTGAACGGGAGAGCAGTGCGTGGTGGTGGGGAAGTCTGCAGACTGGAGTCCGAGCCAGGCTGTGAGCCCAGGGGCTCCTGTGCCTCTGCAACAGAGCCTGCATCTCCTCATTTGTAGAGGGGACCAAGGTCGCACACCTCCCTGGGCTGCTGCAAAGGATAAACAAAATGATGTGTACCAAGCATGATGTCATTGCTGTATGTGCCATGCACTGTGCTGCCATCCGCTGAGCCTGGATCATAACTGAGAGGGGCCAGCGGGGCCTCGGAGGGCAGGGAGACCAGCTGAGCCAGAGGCAGAGTCCACTCTGTGCGGCAGGTTAGGGAGAGAAGCCTGGGTGGGAGGTTAGGCCGGTGCACGTGGGATTTCAATGCTGGGACATGCCACGCTGACATGAGAAGTTGTCTACTTCCCAGCTGAGGGCACACGACTAACGCTAGGGTTCGAGGAGCCCGGTGTGGTGACTGGCATCCCTCTCGGACAGGGCCCCTCATGACTCACTCCCCCTCCTACCGGCACATCCCCCTGCTTCTCCGGCATGCACAGGACACTGGTCCCTCTCTCTCTGCTGACCTGCAGCTCCCCTTCACTGTCCGCCCCACAGAGCCCAGCAGGTGAGGAGTTTGTTTGGCTATCACTGTGCCTAGAGTCAGCACTGCCGTTCAGCTTCCTCAGCACCCACTGGGATGGGCACAGCGTTGTGTCAGGACATTCACCATTCCTGGGGCTGGTCCCTGAGCTCCTCCCCCAAGCCTCCTGTCCCTGCACCTCCAGCCAGGATGGCACCCTGGGCTATGACGGACCCTCTGCTACCTCATTGCTGAAGCCTTGTTTTCATTTCCATCCAAATGTGCTGGCACCGAGCCTCCTCCCTGGCACTGGCAGTGTCGGCTCATGTGACCTGCAGACCAGGATCCATCCTGGTCACCATGTGCTAAGACTGTGCAGCTCACAGACGGTCTCCCGCTGCCCTGACTCAGCAAAGCATCTGGGCAGTATTCTGCTTCCTTGTTTCCTGCAAGTGGGTTTTGTAGCAAAACAAGGTCTGCACTGCTGTCTCTGTGGTCCTAGAAACTCTCCTCTTCCAGATGACAGCTGTGAATGTGTGCTCCTGTTTGTATGTACATGAGTGTGTACACACACAGGTGCAGTGATCCTTCAGATGAATATCTTGGGCACATCCCTATATTTTACAGAAACAGACACTCTAGAATTATAATAAGTTGGGAAAGAGCAGGTCAAATTTAGGGTAAGGAGCTTCCAGAAATTATGTTTATATTTACATGAGTTACCCCAAAATGTGGAAGAGAACCTCAAATGCTGGCCTTAGAACCACAACTATCTTCCTTTACACAACTGTTATTTTATTCCACACTGTTATTTTATTATCTGGTCAAAATAAACAAGAACAGCCTTGATGGAAAAAAAGGAGAAGGGGAGCTGTCACACCCCTGCAGAGTACATTCCCTCGAAGGCTGCATGTGGCCACAGGGAGGCCTCCCAGCACGTGGCCGCAACTCGCTCACCTGCCCGCTGCCTGCTGAGCCACAGAAGTACCCCGTCATCAGGCCCCACAGGGAAAAACAAAAGGTGCTTCAAATTAGATGAGGGGAGCCCCTGAATCCCCCACACTTCAGGAATGGTGTCCCTGAGAGCAGTCCTTAGAGATGATGATGGCATCACCCTACAGCAGGGCTGTCCTCTTTCATCTGTAAAGGCCCAGAAAGTAAATAGCCCGGGCTCTGCGGGAAACACATAGTCGTCCCTCACAACTGAACTCTGCTGTTGTTGCATCAGCCACTGACAAAGCATGAACACAAACAGCATCTGTGTTCCCACACGATCCACGATACACGATTTATAAAAACACGTTGGGGGCCTGCTCGGCCTGCAGGCTGTGCCAATCCATGCCCTATGGGACTCTAAACAACCCAGGCTGCTGCACAGTGTAGGCTGCACAGGACACGGCTGGGGAGAGAAATCTGCCTGCTGGGAGGGAGCTAAAAGGGAAGGGGAGACGACCTGTGGTGTGCGTTTCTACGCAGGTGTGTGTGTGAGAGACAGAGAATGTGGCAACGCAAAGGACATTGCAAATATTTTAACAAAAGGTAAAGGTTGGGGTGGTAGAGAGAAATCATTGTCTGCATGATCTGAAAGGCTCATAGTCGGCCGGGCGCAGTGGCTCACGCTTGTAATCCCAGCTCTTTGGGAGGCCGAGGCGGGGGGATCACGAGGTCAGGAGATTGAGACCACGGTGAAACCCCGTCTCTACTAAAAATACAAAAAAATTAGCCGGGCATGGTGGCAGGCGCCTGTAGTCCCAGCTACTCGGAGAGGCTGAGGCAGGGGAATGGCGTGAACCCGGGAGGCGGAGCTTGCAGTGAGCCGAGATTGCGCCACTGCACTCCAGCCTGGGCGACAGAGCAAGACTCCTTCTCAAAAAAAAAGAAAGGCTCATAGTCTTGTTTCCTCTATGCCTATTAAAGAGCCACACAGCAGCTGGTGCAATGCCAGATCCTTCACTAAGGATCCAGAGAAATTAACTTATTTAAGATGGCAGAAGTGTTTGTGCTGTTGATAATGACACAGAATATTCTTGTACTGTTTTTCCTTCTAGTTATAAATAAAATTATGTTCTCAACATAGACAAAGGTTTACCCAAATTGGACAGAACAAAAGGGGAGCATCCTTCCCTTCCTGGGAGTGCCTGTACAATGTTTCTCTATTTTAGCCAGAGACAGCTTAGAGCTATATGGAACATAAGGCAAATTTAATATAAATTTTCATGAAATCACAGAATATTAAAGCCAAATGGAATTTTGGAGATCATTGGTCCAAAAAAAATCTTGTTTACTGTTGAGGAAACTAAGACGTTACACAGTGTATTAGTCCATTTTCGTACTGCTATGAAGAAATACTTGAGACTGGATAATTTATAAAGAAAAAGAGGTTTAATGGACTCACAGTTTCATGTGGCTGAGGGGGCCTCAAAATCACAGCAGAAGGTGAAGGAGGAGCAAAGATACATCTTCTATGGCGGCAGGTGATAGGGGTGTTCAGGGGAACTCTCCTTTATAAAACCAGCAGATCTTATGAGACTGAGTCACTACCACAAGAATAGCATGGGAAAAATCCGCCCCCAGGATTCAAATACCTCCCACCACGTCCCTCCCACAACACGTGGGGATTATGGGAGCTACAATTCACGATGAGATTTGGGTGGGGACACAGCCAAACCATATCACACGGGTTAAGATCATCAGGAGGCGGAAACAAAGAAAGTCATGGTAGGTCCTGGATCACAGCCAAGACTTCTGGGATCCCTGTGCAAAGTTCATTGAATTTTATGCATTCTGTATTTTCTGTGGAACAGATTATCTTCTTCCCCAGGTCTGGAGGAAGTTTAATGAACAATGCTTCTTCAATGCAGTCAGATGCTCAATCTTGTTCGTTCTTGCCACATGTAAGACGACAGAAGACAACACAGCTCTTTTCCTTTGGCTGTTGCTACTTCTTAGTATTCGTTCAAAAAAGAAAAGGAAGCTCTATCAATCAGAAGACATTTCCCCTTTGTGGATGCTGGTGGCTTATAGTTCATATAAACAAAATGATAGGCTGGGCACGGTGGCTCACACCTGTAATCCCAGCATTTTGGGAGGCCGAGGAGTGGGTAGATCACCTGATGTCAGGAGTTTGGGACCATCCTGGTCAATATGGTGAAACCCCGTGTCTACTAAAAATACAAAAATTCACCAGGCATGGTGGCACATGCCTATAATCCCAGCTACTCAGGAGGCTGAGGCAGGAGAATTGCTTGAACCCAGGAGGTGGAGGTTGCAGTGAGTCGAGATGGCGCCATTGCACTCCAGCTGGGTGACAGAATGAGATTCTGTCAAAAAAAAAAAAAAAAAAAAAAGGCACAAAATGATAAATCAAAGCCAAGTAGCAAACAAAATAAGATAGATTTACTCTCACCTTTTACAAGTCTCACTTTAGTCATTTGTAAATGATCAAGAGTTCTTGTGTAGCTCTGATCAGAAAACAAATGAGGAGGAGCAGTTTCCTTACAAGTTGTCTGGAAAGCAACTGTTCTGCCATGTATAAATTAGCCGGCGCACGAAGGCTGTTTCTGCACTCAGCGGATCCTCAGCTGATCAGGCGATGCAAATTAAGGCACCAAAAGCTGAAAAACAACTGGATGTGTGGCACTTTGATTTTCCACATCTATTATGGACACTTTTAAGAGGCTGTTGAAATACAATGCTTAGGCTACCAGCCATAATACAAGTTCAAGATAAACACATTAGAATTCAATTGTTGTCTGAGGAAAAGTCATTTGTAAAAGGAATTTGTGCACTCAGGGTATCGCAGAAATAAGTGCTCAAAGAAAGGGCTGTTTCTGGCAGCCTCAGAGGCCCTCCACGGAATCTGACAGAATAATGAATTTAAACAGTTTTTTTCCCATGAAATACTTTAGTTTTTTTTTTTTTTTCTTTCTGTAAGGAACAATATTTTTCTTCCTAGGACATTCACCTGAAGAAAGAAAAGTTACATTTACAGCAATGAGCCTGAAACGATGGTAAAACTTGTCTCATTCACCATCGTGGTAAGACTGTCAAGCTTCCAGAAGCATGAGAGCTGCCTTAGTGCTAAGACTGTCTCTTGGCAAATGCTTTGATGAATGTTATCCTTTTTTTCTTCTTAAAATGGCAAATCTTTGAAGCACCTCCATTCTGATTTGAAATGCTGAATGATACTTCCTTACAGAAAGTGGGCAACATGATCTTATAGTTCTAGCCTGACTCTTATCCACAGTGATTTTAAATGCAGAGTTTCCGGTAATTAGTCAGTGTTTTTAATTCCGTGGGAAAGCTGCAAGTACACAAGTGTGACCATAATCTCCCGAGATTGCTTCTGAAAGGCCAAGAAAGACAGATACATCCCAGTGAGCGTCATTTCCTATACAGGAGTCACCTTGGGATGGAACACAGCTAATCTTAATAATGCTGCTGTTCAAAATATTTTTGGAATTCCTTTTTGAGAATTGCTTTCAGAACTGTATAAGAAAATTAGTCACATTGTTCTAAAACAAGCTGTGCCTATGAAGCAGAGTTGGCACTGCTGGCTTAGTTGAGAGCCAAGCTCAAGAGATGTTTCCCCAAACCCAGTCCCCCGAGTTGCCACCACTGAATGATCCTCATTTTTTGCAGATTCCAGATATTCAAGAGACCATGTCCTTACGACATATCCCAGGTCCTGAAAGCAATTCCAAAAGCCAAACTCTGCCTTCCTGAACTGTCTATTCCATGATTTTTGAGCCGATCGCATCAGAGGATTTAGTGAGAGCCGGCAGGTGAATCACTCATGTTTTATGCGTTTAAAAAGTCTTTCGGTAAGAACACAAAGTCTACCCTCTCAGAGATTTTCTTTTTTTATTATACTTTAGGTTTTAGGGTACATGTGCACAATATGCAGGTTTGTTACATATGTATCCATGTGCCATGTTGATTTCCTGCACCCATTAACTCGTCATTTAGCATTAGGTATATCTCCTAATGCTGTCCCTCCCCCCTCCCCCCACCCCACAACAGTCCCCGGAGTGTGATGTTCCCCTTCCTGTGTCCATGAGTTCTCATTGTTCAATTCCCACCTATGAGTGAGAACATG
>NW_026652276.1:234288265-234322801 GCF_009828535.3 Hylobates moloch | reverse complement strand
CCTCAGAAATGATGCCGCATATCTACAACTATCTGATCTTTGACAAACCTGACAAAAACAAGAAATGGGGAAAGGATTCCCTATTTAATAAATGATGCTGGGAAAACTGGCTAGCCATATGTAGAAAGCTGAAACTGGATCCCTTCCTTACACCTTATACAAAAATTAATTCAAGATGGATTAAAGACTTAAATGTTAGACCTAAAACCATTAAAATCCTACAAGAAACCTAGGCAATACCATTCAGGACATAGGCGTGGGCAAGGACTTCATGTCTAAAACACCAAAAGCAATGGCAACAAAAGCCAGAATTGACAAATGGGATCTAATTAAACTAAAGAGCTTCTGCACAGCAAAAGAAACTACCATCAGAGTGAACAGGCAACCTACAGAATGGGAGAGATTTTCAAAATACAAAACATTGTTATTAACTGTAGTTGCCATGGTGTGCAGTATGTTAATTAGCTAGATGGAGCCATTAAACAGTGTATGTATATTTCAAAACATCATGTTGTACATGAAAAATACATACAATTTTGTCAATTGAAAAATAAAATACAATAGGAGCCATATCCTGCTGAGAACATCAGAGGATGCTGGTTTCTAAGCATAGAAGTCACATCATCTTCCCTGAAGACGGTGACCCACCAGTGACTATCCTGGCTACACACTGAGAAGGTTGGATATGAATAATGCTAGTGCGTCCCATTTTCTTGTAGGAAGGGGTGAAATAGAGGATTGAGCTGATAATTGGCTTTAAGAAGAAAGGCAAAGAAGAGGATGGAAATCTGTCTTCCTGTACTCTGTGTCTTGATTCAAGGCTGACTGATGACCGTAAGTGGTTGCTTCACATTGTAGCCAGCAAGAATGGCAGTGGTTTCATTCCATTAATACCCAGTTAACTTATTTGCACTTGACTAATAATTATCCAAAGCTAGTTTTTCCAAACTTTTCAGAAAATTGAAGCTCTGAAGTCAGACTCACTGATGAATGAATAAAAGAGGATGCAAGGATAGGAACTTTCCTATTAATATTCCCAAATAGCCATCTGCATCATGCTGTGCTCTTTAAAAATGTTCAGTGGCTTCCACGATGTCAGAATAAAACATAATCTCTTTGACTTAGAATTATGGAAAATGAACATAATTCACTTCACTACAAGTAATGCAAATGACTAATACCTTTATGAAAATTCACCCTGTCTGACAATCAAATAAATTAGAATTCAAACAGTAATTTAGTAAGAAAAGCTTTTCTTTCAAGGTGGTCATGATTAAAAAATTAGTAATACAGTGGACAGACAAGTGTGCAGTACGGCACTCATTCCCACCCACTGCTGGTGGGAAAGTGCCCTGGGTCTTTCTTCAAAGCCATTTGCAAATATGCTATCAATAGCTTTGCAAGTCAGTACTTTCCCCAGGGCTCCTGTCTCCTCTATCTGTATTCACTCCCTTTCTCAGCTCATCCATCTTAAGGCTGTAAACATCATCTAGTTGCTGATGACTCCTAAGAAGATAGCCCAACCTCTAGCCTGCTCTCAAACTCATTTATTCAACTTCCTGGGACATCAAACCCAACATATGCAAGACAGAAAACTTCAACCCCAGACCTGCTTCTCCCACAGCTTTCCCAATCTCAACACGAAGCAACTGCACTCTTTCAGTTGCTCAGGCCCAGATCTTGGTCTCCTCCTTGGCCCATCCTCATGTCTCATTCTCCACATCTTATCTGACCTGGAACCCTGTTTTTCATACCTGATCACCACCTCCCTAGTGTGCAGGAACGTCAGCCACTTGTTGGCTGAATTAGAGAAACAGCCTCCTGAAGGGTGTCCCTGCTTCAGCCCTTGGTCACCTATGGTCTCTTCCCAACACAGCAGACAGGGCAGTCCCATCAAACCTCAGTCAGGCCACCTCACTCCTCAACTCAAACCATCCAGTCACGTCATCTCTCTGGAGGTAAAGCCCAAGTGTGTAGGATGCTGTAAGGCGCCAGGGTCTGGCCCTCTGTGCTCTCTCTGACCTCTCCCACCAAGATCTCCAATGTTTGTTCTGTTACCTTTCTCCGAATCGACGTGCGGGGAGACTTCCCATCCAGGGTCTCCGCACGAGTTGCTCCCTCAGCATGGACTCGTGTCCACTTGGCTATCCTGTTTCTCAACTATACCCTTCTAATTAGGTTTTGAAATATATAAGTTAAAGGCCTAGGAAAAAAATACAGCCCAAAATCAATGTAAGTCTGCTATGGTGCGAATGTCTGTGAAACCCAAAATTTGTACCTTGAAATGTAATCACCAACGTGATGGTATTAAAAGGTGGGGCCTTCCAGGATGATCAGGCTGTGGAGGTGGAGATGTCATAATGGGATTGTTGCCCTGATAAAAGAGCCCAGAGGATCTTCTTTGTCCCCTGTACCACGTGAAGACATAGCAAGAAGTCACCCTCTTTGAATCAGAAAAGTGGCCCTCGCGGGTGCAATGGCTCCCACCTGTAATGCCAGCACTTTGGGAGGCTGAGGTGGGCAGATCACCTGAGGTCGGGGGTTCAAGACCAGCCTGGTCAACATGGTGAAACTCTGTCTCTACCAAAAAAAAAAAAAAAAAAAAAGAAAGAAAAGAAAAAAATTAGCCAGGTATGGTGGTGCACGCCTGTAATCGCAGCTACTTGGGAGGCTAAGGCAGGAGAATCACTTGAACTTAGGAGGCGGAGGTTGCAGTGAGCCTAGCTCATGCCACTGAACTCCAGCCTGGGCAGCAGCATGAAACTCCATCACAAAAAAAAAAGGAAAAGAAAAGAAAACTGGCCCTCAGTAGACACCAAATCTATTGGCACCTTGATCTTGGACTTCTAGCTTCCAGAACTGTGAGAAATAAATTTCTGTTGTTTTTAAGCTACCCAGTATATGATATCTTTTATTTTGTTAATGTTATACCATTCAACTGGTTGTGGCAGCATCTGGGAGACAGCACAAGAGAAAGGGAGGTGGAGGGTCCCTTGAATGATTTCCAAGTTTCAGACCTCTGAAGCCATGGTCTTCAGAAGCTATTCTTTTGGTGATTATCATGCTTTTAAGTGTGCATTGATGTTTACTGTTTATTATAAAGTATATTACAAAGGATACTTATGAACACCCAACGAAGAGATGGGTAGGGCAAGGTATCCATGCCTTGTCTGGAAGCCCCACCCTCCAGGAGCCCCCATTGTTTAGCTATCCAGAAGATCTACGGCATTTTAATAGCAGCCCTGAGGGACTAAGACAAAGTCTTCCTAGGGCGGCTGGATTATACTGTTAGCACCTTTTCTATCTTCTCCATATTTTCTAACTCACCCACAATAAAAATGTATAAGAACACAATCACTTCTAAGATGACATGATGTGCTTCTTGGTCGTACACTGAGTAATTTAGTTGGCCACATCTTCTGGGCATTCAACCTTCCCAGCAGACATTACAATGGATGTAACTGAAGTAGAAACCATGGTTTCATTTATGACACACACAATTCCATACAGTATATGTATATTGCAACAGAGATGAATTAAAGGGTGTCCACCAAAATATTAAAGCTGATATATCACATTTTACAAAGTATACATGAATCATAACATCACATTGTACCCTACAGATATCTACAATTATTTTTATTTGTATGACTTATTTACTCATTGATTTTAGAGAATGGGTCTTGCTCTGTCGCCCAGGCTAGAGTGCAGTGGCACGACCACAGCTCACTGCAGGCTCGAACTCCTGCACTCAAGTGATCCTCCCACCTCAGCCTTCTGAGTAGTTAGAGCTACAGGAGTACGGCACCACGCCCAGCCAATTTGTTAATATTTTTTAGAGACACGGCCTAACTCTGTTTTCCCATATTGGTTTCAAACTGCTGGCCTCAAGCAATCCTCCTGCCTTCGTCTTCCAAAGTGATTACAGGCATAAGCCACCATGCCCAGCCAATTATTACTTTTAGTAAAAAATAAAATAAAATTTAACTTAAAAAATAAATATCAGCATGACAGAATTTCAGGTAAACTTTTACTTTGGAATTTTTTACAATGAATGTGTAGGTGTATGTATACATTTTCCACAGCAAGAATTTAAAATACGTAAATGTTTTCTATAAAATAAAAGAATATACTCAGAAAACATTTCGGTAACTAGTATTTTTTTTTACAAATCTGTATTTTTCTGGGGGAACCACAAGCAGCTATCTGTTTATTTCATGGAATGCTACATAGGGAGAAATTCTAAATAGCAAGTGATTTCTCTGATCACTGTGCATGTAACAACCAGTTTTTGTTAGAAAGACACATTCTTGGGTTCTTTGCATCAGAGGGAGATCGGGGAGATAAAATGTGTAGCTAACCTTGTGTGTTCTCACTCATAGGTGGGAATTGAACAATGAAAACACATGGACACAGGAAGGGGAACATCACACACTGGGGACTGTTGTGGGTTGGGGGAGGGGGGAGGGATAGCATTAGGAGATACACCTAATGCTAAATGACGAGTTAATGGGTGCAGCACACCAACATGGCACATGTATACCTATGTAACAAACCTGCACGTTGTGCACATGTACATGTACCCTAAAACTTAAAGTATAATAATAATAAAAGAAAAAAATATGTAGCTAACCTTTTATACATCATTCCCCCTTCCATCAAGTAACAGTCACCTATCAACTTCCATCACACCTCTTACCTTCTGACACCTGCACCATCTAAATAAAACACACCCATCTTCCAAAAACACTCTCTACAAACCAAGTGCAGGAAAGTCCAGCCCCTTGGGAGACAAAGGCATGAGGGCTGACATCCTCTTTCCTCTAACGAATTCACAGCATCCCTGTCTCCTTGTAACACAGCAATTCTCTTAGGAGTTAGGCTTCAAAATTGTTTTCTCCTTTTTGCTTTCCTAATAGGATAGAAATGTGATTTCAAGAATTTTGTAATCACATTTCACAAATTAATGAGACAATTTGAACTTTGATGTGATTTACTTGTATATATGTGCACAAGAGACTCAAAGATAGAAAGGTGTACATGATCGGTGACAGGTAACAGATGAGATGAGGATGGAGCAACCATGAATCAGGACTGGGAATGTCAACAACCTTAGAAGAATGACTCAGGTGCTCCATCAATTCTTGTTGAATGAACGGATCTCTGAGTTCACTTGGAGAGAGGACGTGGAACGATGCTGTAGTGAACTGTTCTGTAATGGGTGTGAGGAGTATCCCTGAGGAACTACAGGGACTGCAGGTACCTGCTGTGGTTGGCGGGAACCATCAAGGGATGCCATCACCCTCACCCTCCTCATGCCGTCACAGGAGTCCCTATGATGTAACTGGAAATATACCAGACACTCACATTGTGGAGCCAACGTAAAAATCAACAGTCACCCCTGATGAGTGGGCACTTTAGAGTTTATAGAAACAGAGGCTCAGAAAGATTAGGGAAGCCACTTTGGGTCACACTGCCAGGCTGGATCTTCCACCATGCGGGATGATCTCCCTTCATCCAAACCTCGGGGACCCTCTACCATGTGGGATGATCTCCCTTCATCAGAACCTCAGGGACCCTCCACCATGCGGGATGATCTCCCTTCATCAGAACCTCGGGGACCCTCCACCAGGTGGGATGATCTTCCTTTATCAGAACCTCGGGGACCCTCCACCAGGTGGGATGATCTTCCTTTATCAGAACCTCGGGGACCCTCCACCAGGTGGGATGATCTTCCTTTATCAGAACCTCGGGGACCTTCCACCATGCGGATAGCCTCCCTTCATCAGAATCTTGGGGACCTTCTGCTATGCGGATGGTCTCCCTTCATCAGAACCTCAGACTTGACTCAGCAGGTCCTGGACCAGCCTTCTTAGGGAATCAGAGTATACTCTGAGCTTGTGGTTAATAGGCTCCTTCTCTCCTCACCCTCAGCCCTGCTCCACAGCTTCCATCATCCACACTTTGGGTCGATCAGCAGGCTTCTGACCTGGCCCTGGAAGACCCACAGCCCTGAAGTACAATGTCAATAACCAGACCAAGTGTAGCTCGGTAGGTGAAACTGACACCAGTGTCCTCGAGTCCAGATCTTTCTTGACTGCTGTGCAACAAGCTTACAGAAACCACACCTCCAAACACTGACAGTCAGGACTCTGACTTCTCCATGGACCCCTGCTACCCCCTGAACCAACGAAGCACTTGGGCTGCTGCTCTAAGCCATGTAGCCTGGCTTGTGGGCACACACAACGTCCTGCAACATCTGGGACTCAGGAACCCTCTGCTCTTTCAATCTGGCCCTCAATGACTCAGATCAACAACCAGGCAGATGGTCTGCTGTTCACTGGCATCAAAGACCAACCACCATGACCACAATTGTTCTCCTACATCTCAAAGCACTGATCTAAAGCAGATCCACATTCCCAGTGCTGTGATCTAGAAAGCAGAAGGAAAGCTCTGAAAAGGGCACAGAGTTAAAAGATTGAATAAGATCTCCCAGAAGGTGGGAAGGCTGGCCACAGGGAGGGAGCAATGGTTTAATAACAACTTTCATCATCATTGTCATCATCATCAAATGCCAATATCAATTCATTTAAACTTCCTCAAAATCCTCAATGAGGCCGGGCACAGTGGCTCACGCCTGTAATTCTAGCACTTTGGGAGGCTGAGGCAGGCAGATCGTGAGGTCAGGAGATCGAGACCATCCTGGCCAAAATGGTGAAACCTCATCTCTCCTAAAATACAAAAAATTAGTTGAGCATGGTGGCGTGTGCCTATAAGCCCAGCTACTCGGAAGGCTGAGGCAGGGGAATCGCTTGAACTCGGGAGGCGGAGACTGCAGAGATCGCACCACTGTACTCCAGCCTGGCGACAGAGCAAGACTCCATTTAAAAAAAAAAAAAAATCCTCAATACACACTACTGTTATTTTATGTTACACATATGAGGAAACAGAGAGATTGCATAACCAGCTCAGGGTTACCCAGCTAGAAAATGACTATAGACAACTATGTTCATGGATTTGAAAAGCAGTTGTTGAGTCCTGTGTGCCTGGTGATATTTAAACCATAGCATGGCCGAGTTAGTATTTATTTTCGAGTATTATCCTTTTGTATCCCATACTTGATATTTAAAGGGATCCACTGATGACTAAATGAGCATTGTGAGGGTGAGATACAAAGACACAACCAGGGTGGTGACTCCTTCAGAGCCTCCCTGCTAAGATGAAGGAAACTTCTTTTTTTTTTTTTTTTTTTGAGATGGAGTCTTGCTCTGTCACCCAGGCTGGAGTGCAGTGGCGTGATCTCGGCTCACTGCAAGCTCCGCCTCCCAGGTTCATGCCATTCTCCTGCCTCAGCCTCCTAAGTAGCTGGGACTACAGGTGCCTGCCACCATGCCCGGCTAACTTTTTGTATTTTTAGTAGAGATGGGGTTTCACCATATTAGCCAGGATGGTCTCGATCTCCTGACCTCATGATCCGCCCACCTGGGCCTCCCAAAGTGCTGGGACTACAGGCGTGAGCCACCACGCCAGGCCAAGATGAAGGAACCTTCTATTCATGAACACTGCCTCCTTAGACTTTTGAACTTCCTAAGAAAGGGGCAATTTAATCCATCACTCCACGTGGTTGTCTGCAAGTTCCACTTCAAATGCTTAGCATGCAGGACAGAAAATACGTGCACATACACATACCATAATAAACCTGGCATTAGGCATTTTAATGCCATGGATGTTATGTTCCCCTTGCCCTTTGCCTTAGGAAATAGGTCTAACAGGCAATCATTTTCAACATAAAGAGATTGGGATTCTAACAATGGTCTCCTAGGTGTTCAGTGCCTGCTTAATCTCAAATCCCTCTATTCCCCTTTCCCACTAGAACGCCCGCTGCCTGGCTGATTGGCGGCAGCTGGTTTCACCATTCCATCCTTACTTTCTGGGGATTGAAGGACCAAGCATTGCACCTGCTTCTACAAATCACTCACTACATGGCTCTGGCCCTTTTGAGCTGCAACCTTTGGGTTTAGCAAAAATGATAAAAGAGTCCCAACCCATTTGGAATCACTGATGTCGGGGACTGCAGGTGTCTGCGTTGCCTCTTCTGAAATGGACCAGCTTTGGATTTTCCTTATTTGATTGTGCTCCAAACACCGGATGTCAGACACACCAGAGTTTCGGGGGCTTGCTAAGGCCTCCCCTTAAACCCAGCATGGGCTATTCAGGATAGAACCCTTTCTCTCCTGATGCACGGTGGTATTTTTGCCATGGTAAATGTTCTTTCATCACATTTCATCAAGTCTAAGAGATCATTGATTGTAATATGCAACATTGTTTTATGGACCACTTTATAAAGAAAAATTACTCCCAATTAAAATATGGCATACTATTATTTATAAGATATACAATGATATCAGAGACACAAAAATATGTACTCAATTTGTTTCTTAGACCTGGAGAAATGCAGTTCAGCTGGTGACAGGTGGCTGAGATTATTATTTTGTTTCGTTTTGTTTTTAGAGACAAGGTCTCACTCTGTCACCCAGGCTGGAGTACAGTGGTGCTACCACGGCTCACTGCAGCCTTGACCTCCCAGGCTCAGGTGATCCTCCTACCTTAGCCTCCCAAGCAGCTGGGAATACAAAAGCATGCCACCATGCCCAGCTAATCTGAATTTTTTATAGAGACAGGGTCTCACTATGTTGCCCAGCCTGGTCTCAGACTCCTGGACTCAAGCAATCTGCCTGCCTCAGCCTCCCCAAGTGCTAGGATTACAGGCATCAGCCACCTCACCCAGCCAATGATTCTTTTTATTTTAAACAAAGAAAAGTACACCCACTTGGCTTTACAGTTTGTATGAGCATGGGAAGCGTTTCCACCTCGCCATCGAGTCATCATCACCGACTCTACACACCGTGTCCTTACCTCTAGACTCCCACTTAGGACCATATAGGTTGAACCAGATAAATAGTGCCTTGGGTTGTTGGGCCTGACGTGCAAAGCCATCAGCTCTGACAGGCTTCCTGTTCCCATGCAGTAAGCAGAGAGGCAGGCCCTGGTGAGACTTTGCTTTGCAGCACTCTCTGAAATGCACAGCTGGGTGTGTCAGCTTGGCCAGAGCCTGCTCCTCAGACCCAGCTATCTTTCTCGCCTTGCAGATACTTTTAAGTTTGCTTGAATCAAAATTTAGAATTGGGGGTTGAGAAGAAACAGGGGACGGTAAGACACCCTACTAAGTCTGGAGACCTAAGTGATGCGTCCTAATCCAGCGTTTTATTTAAAGGGCCGTTATGTACCTGTTCAGCTACTGATAAAGTAGCACACTTTAATTCTCACTCTGCTATTACTCACTGTGTGCAGAGCTTGCTGGAGATGAAAACAGTCAGGTATATTTAGGCTGTGAACAATGTGTTCCCTCTTTACAATGGCACTGTGGCTGGCCTTGGGCAGACACTTCACACACTTTACTGGATCAAACGGTGTCAGCCTTGGCCGTGATTGATTTCTCTACCCTCATTTTCTTTTATTCAAAAATGTTATGAGTTATGTACTTTATGCATTTTAATTCCACTGAATTGGGTGTATTTTATAAGCAGCACTTAATCATTTTTGGAACAATGTGACAAGATAACATCATTTTAAATAAATATAAACTGAAGATCCTAGTACTTAAGGTGTCTGTTATCAGTCAGGCTGGGCTGTTATGCTGTGATAACAATCAGTTCCAGAACCCTAGAGGCCTGAGGAACAGAGGTTTGCTCCTGGCTCTTGCCAAGCATCCACCAAGGGTACCCTGCTCTGTGTCTTCTTCCCTCTGGGATCCAGGCTGACAGCACAGCCTCTACCTAAAATACATGCTGATCTAACAGCAGAAAAAGAGAGACACAGCCACAAGTGGCTCCTAACACTCGTCGCTTTCTCCTACATATCATTGGCCAGGGAAAGTCATGCGGCCAGATCTTCTCGCTATAGAGCAAGGAATTCAATAATTGTGAAAGATAAATACAACTTCCCACAGGTCTTCAGGATCGTGTGGGTAGATGCCCTTATTTAAGCCTCCCAAGACTTAGTATTTTAATCTATGAAGTGACTTATTTGGTGCATGATGATAGTGAAATTGGTGACACATTTGTATTAATATTAATAACGTGTAAGAAAGGGCCAGGAGCGGTGGCTCATGCCTGTAATCCCACCACTTTGGGAGGCTGAGGCGGGCGGATCACGAGGTCAGGAGTTCGAAACCAGCCTGGCCAACATGGTGAAACCCCGTCTCTGCTAAAAATACAAAAATTAGCCAGGCGTGGTGGCACATGCTTGTAATCCCAGCTACTCAGGAGGCTAAGGTAGGAGAATAGCTTGAACCTGGGAGGCAGAGGTTGCAGTGAGCCGAGATCCCACCACTGCACTCCAGCCTGGGATAGAGCGAGACTCCATCTCAAAAAAAAAAAAAAAAAAAAAAGAGAGAGAGAAAAGAAAAAGGTTGACTACCCACACAGGAAGTGAGTGAAGGGTCCACCAGCTGGGGAGTTCTGGAACCCGTCTGGAACAGTACCTCCAGAACAGGAGGTGCTATTCAGAGAACAGAACACACATCCTTCCGTCCTCTCCTCTCTTTTCTTTCCTCCTCTTCTCTTCCTTTCTCGCTGCTTTCCGGCCTCTTATCTTTCCCTCTTTTTTCCTTTTAGATCAGTTCTATTAATGATTGCAACATGACAGGATTGTTCCCACATGGCGTCGCAATAGATTCTTTAGCACTTTGGATAGCATGCCAGTAGCTTGTCGGTTCTCTCAGCCAATTCTGGGAAGACCCAGACGTAGGAAAGAACTTTGCTTCAAGGGAAGTTATAAAAACAAAAACAGAAACTATTAACCCAGTGGCATGTCTACAGGTGCTCGCCCCCTCTTGACTTTCAGGGAAGCTAATTATCAGCGATCTAGAATGGCCTGTTGGCTAGATCCTGCCTGGCATGGAACAGTTTTCTGTCAACAGCAGCAAGTATGTGGATTTCATGTTCTTTGCATCACCTCACTTGATTCCCACGAGGTACATTTGAATCATTACTACTGCAGGACACTTTGGCCTCAGGCAGAAGTAAAAATAAATCAATAAGCTCATGCTACCTCCAGGCACTATTATTATCAGTGACGTTACTTTCTGCACAGGTGTGTCTAGGACCTGAAAAGTTAATCCGTTCTCCGGCCAACTTTATAATAATCTCAATGAACAAGCAACTCACATTTGTAATAAATACAATTACAACCACACCGCTCCTATTTGATTTCCCTGATCTAAAATACATTAAACAATAGCTCATAAGTCAGACTGAATAATTTCACTGAGAAATTCATGAAATAGAGGCCGAAGCTTTCATTTTTTAAAAGTATTTGACACAATATTACACGCATGTTGTTCTCTGTGCTTATAAAACAGATCAGTTGGGGCTAATCCTTATGTCCCCCTGATTCATGGCCTCTGCAGTTCATCCACCTGAGTTTGTATTTCTTGGATTAACGTGTACTTTTTCTTATCCTCTGCAAATTACCATTTCTGCTTTGCTACATGAGGTATTAAACACTTTTTTTTTTTTCAGCAAAGTAGACAACCATTCAACTTAGGCACAGGTAGAGTTTAGTGTAGCAGTGAATATGTGCAAAGTGGTGTTTAAGGACTCACATGCAGGAGGCCAGGAATGAGCCTGGGTTCCTTGTGGAGCCAGCTTTCCTTCAGGCCCTCTGGTCTTGTCCCCAGCCAGGCATTCTGACGATGAAGGCATCGGTGCCCCAGGAGGCTGCATGAGAGTTTGCTAGGGGAAAAGCATAACCCAATCTTCTGCTGGTGCAAGGATGACACAGAGTCAGATCACCTAGCACCTGGATGACACCAAGTGTCCTCAGGTAGCAAATTCTCCATCTGCTGGGCTCACTGCCTTCTCACCAGTTATAAACAGTTCAAGAATAAGGCGAAGGAAATTCCACTGTGGTTTAGAACCCGTTCTCAAGCGATGCATTCTGGCAACTGTTCTGAATGGGGAACAGCATGAGGAACAGACATTCTTACTCCACTGTACCAAGGCACACAGGATAGTTCTGATTTTATTACTCAAAATTTCTATTTTTTGAGACAGAGTCTTGCTCTGTCACCCAGGCTGGAGTGCAGTGGCATGATCTCGGCTCACTGCAACCTCTGCCTCCCAGGTTCAAGCAATTCTCATGCCTCAGCCTCCTGAGTAGCTGGAATTACAGGCATGCACCACCATGCCCAGCTAATTTTTGTATTTTAGTAGAGTCGGGATTTCACCACGTTGGCCAGGTTGATCCTGAACTCCTGGCCTCAAGTGATCTGACCAACTAGGCCTCTCAAAGTGCTGGGATTAAAGGCTTGAGCCACCACGCCCGGCTGTAATTTCTAAGGAAAGCAATGATCTGTAGTGGTCTGCTTGGCTACACAGAGATGATATCACCAGTAGAGTGTGTGTGTGTGTGTGTGTGTGTGTGTGTGTGTGTGTGTGTGTGTGTGTGTGTGTTTTAATTACCTCTTCTTTTTGCCTTGGCAGAAATAGTCGAACTGACTAACATAGTCAATCATTTTAAAATAACAAAAGATATCCAACTGAAAAAGGTCTATAAATACATGATTTATGCAGCTAATAATAAGGAATAAGAAATCTTCAATGTGCAATTTTCAATTATATTTCACTCTATTTTAAGTGACAGTTTCCACAGCAGTCAAAGTATCCTAGGGTCATGTTGTAGAGACCAATAAGATGCCATCATTTATGACTCGCTTATTTCCAGAAAATGGTATCTGACACAATAGCTTTGGGAATAAATGTGCTATGTGGTAGTTAAAGTATCAGTTCAGCTCATGAGGTCTGCATGTGTCACATATAGCATGTTCTTATTTGTTTAAAAGTGACAATCACTGTATCAGACATACATTCTACATCCTCCAGGATGACAGAAAACATCCTAAATAATCAAGTAAACAGATTATAAGGAAATCTGTAATTTTCTGAATTGTGTAGCTAAGGATATTAACACTGAAGAAATCAAATCTTTTTAGAAAAGTCTCTGAAACATTTTATTTTCCCATCAATGGAAAGATAAAAGTAATGTTTACTTTTGCTAGGACTTCAGTCTGATGCAATTTGAAATAATGGAAATAAGAAATGTCAAAACAAAAATACCTTTTAAAAACAGGTACCCATCCACCCTTCACATGTCACACTAGAATAACCACATATAATCCACGAAATTTGAATCTTCAAGAAGGTGCTGTAAACGTTTGTTTTTAAAGAAGGTCCTTCATTTCTGTCTTTCCAGAGCCTTCGGACCACTTTCAATTACTGAAAGGGAATCTTAGTGTCTGTAAGAGACAGAAATGTGGCGGCAACTTCCTGAGAGCCTCCACACCTTCCCAAGTTCATAAACCCCCAGTGGCCAGGGAGGAGGGAACAGCGGGAGGAGGTAAACTGCCACCAGCATGGGCCAGACCCAATCTGCTTCATGGAAGATACCCAGGTTTTAAGACTGCCCAAGGTCATATGCATTTCTTGATATCTGTACAGTCTCATGCTGGATCAATTTAAATGCTGGAAAAATGTAGCAAAGAGGACATTTTTTCTCCAAGCAGGCCTTTGCTCCCAGAATATATTCCCACAAGCCAACTGCAATAGGCGACCTGTCCTAATCCCCATGGACTGAGGGGCAGGAAGTGCTCATCTTTGGGGAAACCTGCATTGCTTGGCTCTGTCAGGTTCATCACCCTGTAGACCCTATAAGAACCTGCTACTTAAAGCACGGCTCACAGATGCAGCATCCACATCTCTCTGGAGTTTGTTAGAAATGCAGAATCCCAGGCCCCACCCCAGACCCACTGAATGGAATCTACATTTTCACGAGATTTTCAGATGATCCATACGAGTACGCGAGTGTGAAAAGCAAAGCTCTGGGACACACTTGCTGAATTGTGACAACACTAGTCAGCGATGCTCTATTCACAAATTACTTTTAGACACAACGATCATGTTGGAACAAGCCATTGAGGTAAGTAATAGATACAAATAAGAATAGAAAACTCACCAGAAATTCTTCTTTAAAACACACACATACAGAGTAATAAAATTTCTAAAATAAACGGCAAGGAAATGCATTAATTCCTGTTTATAGGTTTGAATGTAAGCACCAGTGTGACCCAAATGTTTTCTAATCCTTAAGGATATGTAAAAATAAGGAAGGCCAGGTGTGGTGGCTCACGCTTGTAATCCCAGCACTTTGGGAGGCCAAGGCGGGCAGATCATGAGGTCAGGAGTTCGAGACCAGTCTAGCCAACACAGTGAAACCCCGTTTCTACTAAAAATACTAAAATTAGCTGGGTGTGATGGTGGGCACCTATAATCCCAGCTACTCGGGAGGCTGAGGCAGGAGAATTTCTTGAACCTGGGAGGCGGAGGTTGCGGTGAGCCGAGATCGTGCCACTGCACTCCAGCCTGGGTGACAGAGATAGACTTCGAAGAGGGGAAAGGGAGGGGAGGGAGGAGAGAGGAGGGGAGAGGAGGGAAGGGGAGATAGGAGAAGAAAATGTGGCTGACTGTTCAGGCCCCACTTTCTCCAAGAACATGTTATTTAAAAATCAGAGGCCCGGGCGCGGTGGCTCACGCCTGTAATCTCAGCACTTTGGGAGGCCGAGGCGGGAGGATCAAGAGATCAAGAGATCGAGACCATCCTGGCTAACATGGTGAAACCCCATCTCTACTAAAAATACAAAAAAAAAAAAAAAAAAAAAAATTAGCCAGGTGCAGTGGTGGGCTCCTGTAGTCCCAGCTACTCGGGAGGCTGGGGCAGGAGAATGGCGTGAACCCGGGAAGCAGAGCTTGCAGTGAGCTGAGATCATGCCACTGCACTCCAGCCTGGGCAACAGAGCGAGACTCTGTCTCGAAATAAATAAATAAATAAATAAATAAATAAATAAATAATCAGAGGAGCTATTTATCTTAGTGTGTCCCCCCCTGGCCCAGGTTGGGTTTACTAATTTTGCTTTCTCAGATTCTGAAGTATTACTCCTTTAAGACATGTCTAAACATATTATTTATTTTGCCTGTAGCTTGAAATGCTGATTCATTGTCTCTCCACCAAAAATACAAAGAGTAGCATCGGAACTTTTCACGCCCATGCAGCATGGGATCAGCAAGTCACAGGGGCAGGAGATGACTTTCTGTACCCCTGGTGCCATTCTAGCAACCAGCATCTCTGCCCCCAGTGGTAGGGGCCACTGCCACCCTTGGTTTGTTTTCACTTCCCATGGGAGTGACCATCCTCAAAGGCCTCCAGAGCTATCTCGTCTCTTTAATTCTGATCCTGATTCTCTCTGTTTCTACCAATTTCACTTTGGTGTCAGAAAGAAGCAAACTGTTCTTAAAAAGAAGATCTTGCTAAAACTATGGTCATTCAAACGAGAGTAGGACATGGCCCTAGGAAACCTCGCTCCATTTCATGAGCTTATCTGCATGTGGATCTTCTTGGAGTGGCAAGTTGCACCATGATCCAGAGGCAATAAGTGGGAGACAGCTCGGCATGGCGGTAGGAGCTGGGGGCTGGGGGTGCCATCACTAGGTTCTTAGATATCCTTTAGGATGCCAGAAAATGGGTCACAAATTTGGTTTCTCTGATCTGCTAAACAGTAGTCACTTTGGACAAGTTTATAGAAGGTTTAGAAGGGTCTTTGTTGGGGGTATGGATTTCTGCATATGGAAATGAAATCATAGGGCCCCAACTCAAGCTTTAAGCCTGATGTTCTGTGATTTCCCCTTGACACTCACTTATAAGAAAGAATTCACTTCCTCCAAGAGAAATCACATGTACAGCAGAAAAGATTCTACTGCTGAACAGTTAAATACCTTGAAGGAAAGCTTAAAAAGGGCATTCGCGATTTTAGCTAGACAATATCAAAATCGTTTGAAATTTTAAATAACAAATAAAAGCAAGAGTTCAGACCCAGTTATGGATGATGCTGGGAGAGATGGGAGAGGCGAGCCCTACAGCATAGACAAAAATCATCTAACACTAGTTGAACATCCGTACACTGTTTTATACTTGACCACGCATGGTCAGAGAGCTTTCTCAGGTGATGCACTCTGGGCCCTGTGGAATAAAGAACAAAGGCAGTCTCAATCTCTCTGAACATTGATGTCTTTATCTGTAAAGAAGAGGAATCAGTTATTTTTCCAAGAAGACCCACATTCAAAATAAGCTCATGAAATGAGATGAAGTTTCCTTTCCGAATGCAGCGAATGTTGTAAAATTAGATTGTGGTGATGGTAGCACAATTCTGTAAATATGCTAAAATTTATTGAATTGTACTCCTAAATACACTATGCAAACAATAACTCAATAAAGCTATTCCCTCAAAGATAGGGCTGTGGTCAGAAGAAAGCACTTCTGCAACTTAAAAGGGCTCCTCCTGAAGAGAAAATTCTTATAAACATATAGCTCCAGGGAAGGTATGGAGAACTGGGGAATTCCTGGACTTAGGATCTGACTTAGCCAAATGTATTAGTCTGTTCTCACGCTACTGAAAAAGACATATTCAAGACTGGGGTAATTATACAGAAAAAGAGGTTTTATGAACTCACAGTTCCACATGGCTGGGGAGGGCTCACAATCATGGCAGAAGGCAAAAGGCACGTCTTCCATGGTGGCAGGGAAGACAGAACTTGTGCAGGGAAACTCCCCCTTATAAGATCATCAGAACTTGTGGGACTTACTCAGTATGATGAGAACAGCACGGGAAAGACCCACCCCCATGATTCAATTACCTCCTGCCAGGTCCCTCCCATGACTCGTGGGAATTATGGGAGCTACAATTCAAGATGAGATTTGGGTGAGGACACAGCCAGACCATATCACCAAATAAGTCAGTTTTCAGTGAATAGTAAGTGCAAGTATTCTCTCTAGCTATTCAGACAATAGGAGAAGCAACCAGTTTCTTGGCATTCATAAGAAAGTCCGTATTTCTACTATATAATTTTCAAATGTTAAGATTTTGGTATTGCATTGCAAATGAGAACCGTCCAGCACCAGCCAAGCCCTCTTCCCGTCCTTACTCAGATGGAGACGTATATGGAACACCATCACGTTCTAGAGTTTTGGAGCACATCTAGTAACACAGTTATGCCAAGGGCTCCTTTGCAAGACTTTAACATGTTTCTAAGGTCTGAAAAAGCAAAGTTTAACAATGGTCCCCAAAACTGGATTCAGTCATCTTTTACCTCGCCAAAAGAATGCTAAAGGGAGATGTGATGATTTCCTCAAATATTGAATATTTATCGAGGAAAAAAGGTAAGACAGACTTAGTGCTGGTCCAAACTACAGCTCTAGAACCAAGTCCCAGGGAGGCAGAAATTAAGGTCAGTCATATTTTTATCCAATTTTTAGACTTTATGATACTAAAATGCAGCTTACAGAAACATGAAGAAACAATGAATCTCTGTTGTAAGAGTGATTTTATTATAAGCTAGGTCAAACCAAATAATTGATATGGTGGCCGGGCGCAGTGGCTCACGCCTGTAATCCCAGTACTTTGGGAGGTCATGGTGGGTGATGACTTGAGGTCAGGAGTTTGAGACCTGCTGACCGACATGGTGATACCCTGTCTCTACTAAAAGTACACAAATTAGCTGGGCATGGTGGTGCTTGCCTGTAATCCCGGCTACTTAGGAGGCTGAGGCATGAAAATTGCTTGAACCTGGGAGGCAGAGATTGCAGTGAGTTGAGATCGTGCCATCTCACTTCAGTCTGGGTGACAGAGTGAGACTCCATCTCAAAACTAAATAAATAAAATGTATCACAACTCCTAAACACAGTCCTAAGCTTAAAATCCTTTACACACAGTTACTACTGGAGAAGAGACCTCCATCCTTGGTTACCAGCTAACAATAGGGTTTTCAATAGACACCATGTTCAAAAGCTAGACTGAAGAGGTTTACACTCATCTTTTTAAAGGGTATTTCAGAGGTTTACTATTTTTCTTAAGTTAGACTGGCTGCAAAGGGACTGATTAGCGTGTTAATGAGGAGGCCAAAGAGATTACCTGCTGTGTGGGGCTCTAACAGCTCAGCTATTCCTCCCTGCAAAATATAGGTGTGTGTGTCTGTGCGCGTGTATGATTTGAAAACTTTCATTTTCTCCCCCTTAAGAAAAATTAGAGTGCAACTCCTTAGAGAACACTGAATTTGAGAAATTTCAATATGAGGAAGATTGCCCCTATTTTAATCCTCATCTTTTCCTCTTTCAAGTTCACCCTATTATTCTCAACAACCCACTTCTCTACCTCCATTGCTTTCCTCTTACAAATAGCTCTGTAGGAAATGCTGCAATTTTTAGTATCTCTAAATCCTTCTAAGCACCAAATTCAAAGAGCTATTTTGGCAGCTGAAATGTAATAGGAAAGAGAATTTGGATCCAGGCTGGGGAGGATTCAGCTTTTTGCAGAGGAGTCCTTCAACTAAAGTGTAACTCCAGCTGCATCTCTTTCATGAAGCTCTCGCTCCCTGGGTTCTCTCTGACCTCCCCTCTCAGCTGATGTCAGGCCACCTCCTCTGCATCCTTCGCGATGGTTCCTGTTAGTTTTATTTGAGTGTATATATGTTTCAATGTTTCAGTAATTTCGTCCAATAAAACCCCTTAAAAACTCATTTGGAGACAAAATCTTTTCTTCCCTGAACTTCTTCAGTGGCAAAAATTACAGGAACTGATATGAAGCCATTGGTAAATTTGTTGATTCTACTTAGTGTACATATTTTTTTTTTTTGCAGAAATTACAATGGGTTTGTCGGATGGTGCCTCAGACACCACTGGGGGTGTTACCTAATACATAATAAAGACAATTTGTGTTAGCTTCTTGAATTCTGAAAAGTTCTGAATTCCTAATTTAACCCGAAGTTTTCAGATAAGTACTTTGGGACTTATACCAGAATAGGCTATACAGCATCTGATTTGGATTATCACCTTACTAAGATTTTAATGGACAGCCATTGCACCAACTATACTAAACTGGTGGCTCCTGCAAAAAGAAAAGGAGGTAGCAGGAAAATTATTTAAAAATAGGTGTCAAAACCTAACAGCATTGTAACTGAATTGGTGACAGTAATATAACACTATATGTATTTCTGTCCTCTCTGTCCTCCTATATTCTCTGCATGCAGAAGCAGTTTCTGTTGACCTCAATTTATTAATCTGCATGTGATAATGTTGCCACTGTGAGCCACGCTGACACAGTGATTACCAAATTACCAATCTGTACTATCTTTGCCTTGCAATCACTTTCCATTGCAAAGTGAGAGAGGAAGGGAGTGGGGAGCCAAAAGTTTTTTATGTCTTAAATCATATTCTGAACAACTCCTGCCCCACATTAATTCATTCCATCTAAATTTGGGAGAGCACCTACTAGGGATACAAAAAGTGAACAAGACAAGACAAGATCCCTGAGAGTGAAGCCTACATCCTAGCTGTGGAGATAGATAATAGTCACGCCAACCAATAAACATACACTATGATCTCAAGGAAAGGAAAGGGTGTGGACAGCGAGTGACTGAGCAGGGATCATGATACTGGAGAAGGGGCACAGAGTATGGACAATGAGTTGAGCGTGAAGGTCTACAGGAAGACCACTCCGCAAAGAGCAAGCCAACATCGGAGTGAAGACAGTTCCAGGGAAGGAGAAGCAGGTGCAAAGGAGCTGGGACTCAATAAGGCTCAACGTGACCCTGGGACTCCAGCAAGGACAGGGGTCAGGCTGGAGGCCTCTACATCAGCCAGCCAGTGTCTCAGTAAGAAATACGGTTTTATCCTAGCAGAGTGCAGAGCTAGTGAGTGAAGTAATCCGACCTGTGTCTAAAACGATCACTCTGGACTCATGATTTGTCTCTGGGGACACATGATCTGTCTCTGACCCAAAGTGGAAGCAGGGAAGCCAAGTAAGGGTCCACTTGCAGTCCAGGTAGGAGAGGATGATGGCACTGACTGAACTGTGACCCCGGAGGGAGGTGAGACATGGTCAGATGTGACGCATCTGAAACCCGAGCTGCTTGTTGATGTGGGGATTGGCTGTGAGCTATGAAGTAAGAAACCAAAGGTTGCTGTGAGCTTCAGAGCCTGAATATTAGGATGAACAATGGTTCTGTGCACCAAGGTCAGGAAGCCCAGGGAGAAAGGGGTGGAAGAGGTAAATCCAGTTGTTTTGGCTCTGCTGGTTTTGGCTCTGTTTTGGCTCTGCCCATTAGGCACGTGAGAGGTGAAGTCTGGGGGAAATTTGGTGTAAAAGCCTGAAGCTCAGAGGGTGAGATGCAAACTTGGAAGTCTTCAGAACATAGATTCTGCTTAAAGCTATGAAGATGAATGAGGCCATCTAGGAAAAGGCAGAAGAATGATGCTTGAGCCCTGGGCTGGAGAGGCAGCCAGGATAAAGGAAATAAGCAGCCCCTGAGATGGAGGGAAGGGTGACCTGGAAGCTCAATAAAGAAAGTGGTCAAAATTATCTGGGTGTGGGCTTGTGCCTATAGTCCCAGCTACTCAGGGGTCTGAGGCAGGAGAAGTGCTTGAACCCAGGAAGCAGAGGTTGCAGTGAGCCGAGATTGCACCACTGCACTCCAACCTGTGTGACAGAGTGAGACTCCATCTCAAAAAAAAAAACTAGAAAAAAAAAAAGAAAGAAAGTGGTCAAAAAAGTGCCGCCAGGCCCTGGAGGGGTGAAAATGGCCTCCTTCCACTCTTGGAAGTTCCTTGGCTGGGCTACAAATTAAATTGACTTAAGACAGATTAACAAGAGAAAAAGTAAACACGTGTATTACATTCACAGAGCATCACATGAAAGAAAAATGAATACTCGAAACCCAGAGACATCCAGAAGCTTATACACCCTCTCTATAGGAGAGAAAGGGTGGATGTAGGCAACTTAGGGGAGAGTAAATGATTTCTGGGGCGGGTGAATGGCCCCTTAGCAGGACAGAAGACAGCCTGAGACAAAACCTGTCTGGGTGCAGTGTCAGCTCCAATATCCTCTCCTGTGATATCAGCCAGAAGTCCCTGGTTGATGAGGTTCTAGGGAGGGGATTCATGACAATTGTGTCTGGTAGGTAAGAGGTACTCAGAAAGGTCCTCTCAGAATTTGCTGTTCCCCAAGTGACTGGGGAAGTTTGAAGTCCAAAGCGGTATATTTTGGGGTGTCATTTCCTGAGCTCCTTTAGAGACTTAAGTGGGAACTGACTACTGAATATAGTGGGAAGGAGGTCATTTGCGATGTGGACAGGTAATTCTTCCATGCAGTGGTAAGAACGAAAGTCACATGGGAGATTTTTAAGAGGAAATGAGGAGGAGTTAAAAATAGCGGCATTATACTATTGAGTTATTCAAGGGAAAGACTGGTAGCTGGAGGGGTACAGGGCACATCAAGAAAGTTGTCTTGTGAGTTTTTAAGTTTTTTAAAGATAGAAAAATGTAAAAACATGTTTGTCCTCAATAAAAACAACCCAGCAACAAAAACACCAACTGCTCCAAGTGCTCTGGAATGGAAGGGCGTGGCTCTGCTCTACAACAATGCCCAGCTCCTGCTCTGCTGAACAACTGTGCCGCACTGGTGCTAACCTGGGGGTAATTTTCTGCACGAGCTGTTAGAGGTTGCTTCACACCTATCTTCCTGCCCAGAGGTAGAAACTCAGCATGCCCATTCAAGACTCAAGATCATCCAAGATCTGCAGGTAAATCTTTTGGGGACAAAAATAAAGAATTAAAATAACAATAATATAGAAGGAATGTATTTCTTGATGCTATTTACCAACACATGTATAACCCTTTTAAAGTAAATTTAGGGCTGAGCACGGTGGCTCATGCCTGTAATCCCAGCACTTTGGGAGGCCGAGGCGGGCAGATCATGAGGTTAGGAGTTCAAGACCAGCCTGGCCAATATAGTGAAACCCCATCTCTACTAAAAATACAAAAATTAGCCGGGCACAGTGGCATGTGCCTGTAGTCCCAGGTACTCAGGAGGCTGAGGCAGGAGAATCACTTGAATCTGGGAGGCAGAGGTTGCAGTGAGCCGAGATCGCGCCACTGACTCCAGCCTGGGCGACAGAGCAAGACTCTGTCTCAAAAAAGTAAAAAAAATATAAATAAAGTAAATTCAATACGTGACCATTCATATTTTCATTCACAAAAAATTGAATGAGTTAACTACTCATTTTATGACAGTGTTCATAAGGAATCTTATAATGAAATCCTTGAAGATGGCAGGTTTTTTAGTTCATTTGAAATATATTGAATTAATACAGAAAAATACAAGCCACATTTTCAGTAAAAGAGCTACATAAAATGAGGTCTCTCTCTTATCAGATTGTGTGCCTGTAGAAATCATTTAATTGCCATTCTTTTTATACTTCCAATAGGTGTTTTTTGGTACTCTACTATCTGCATTTTTCTATCCATGTCTACAAGTGAGTAGTATTAAAATAACCAGACACTGAATCTGTCACTGTTTTCAGGATTTTGTTCCTATCCAGCTGTGGTCTGAATTTTTCCATTTAAAAGGACTATAACTATTCTTTTTTGACCAAGTCTGTTGTTTCATCCTCTGTGGAATGAACATGTTTCTTAGCCCTTCACAGCATGCATTTACCAGAAACAATGACAGACTAGAAACTTCCAAAATTCTTTATAATTCTAATTCCCAACAGGTACATTGAATCCATTCTACAGTACCTTGCACAAGTGGTGATCCAAGGAAGCTATAAAGAACTCAATGTTTTGAATTTTGCTCACTCACAATCAGCTAAAAAAGAATTGTATCAATGTATCAATTCTTGTTGTCTTCTTTCAATTAAGCAAAAAAACTTCCAGCCTCTAAATTTCAATCCAGGGATCTGGGTCTCTCAAATTCATAGAAAACAAATCTGTGTCTATTTCCATAAAAGCCCTCCAGATATCTAAAAACACTTACCATGCTTCCATCCCACGTGTCTGCTTTCCTAGTGTATCAGTCAGTGTTCCCAGGAGAAACGGAAGGAATAGGATGTACACATACATATATAGAAAGATTTATACTAAGGAATGAGCTCATGTGATTATAGGAGCTGGCACGTCCAAAACCTGGACAGACCAGCAGGCTGGAAACCCACAGAAAAGCCAACGCTGCAGTTCAAGTCCAGAGGCCATTTGCTGCAGAATTCCCCGTTACTCCGGGGAGGTCAGCCTCTTGTTCTATTCAGACCTCCAACTGATTGGACAAGGTCCACTGCACCAGGGAAGGCAATCTGCTTTACTCAAAGTCCACTGATTTAAATGTTCATCTCATCCAAAACACCCTCATGGAAATATCCAGAATGATATCACCACGTGTCTGGGCACTGCAGCCCAGCCAAGTGGACGCATAAAATTAGCTATCACACCTAGATTAGATAATATCATTTATTCAAATTCCCTTTACCAATACAACTTCTAATCTTTTGTGATCCTGATTTCTCTCTTCTGGATGAATGCCAGTTTGTCTGTCCCTCTTTATATTTGGCATCCAAAACTGAACAATCCAGCTGTGATTTGATCCACACGAAGCCATCAGAATGCTTAGCTCTTGGCCAACAAACACAGGAAAAAATGCTCATCATCACTCATCATCAGAGAAGTGCAAATTAAAGCCACAATGAGATACCATCTTACAGCACTCAGAAAGCTATTATTTGAAAGTCAAAAAAACAACAGATGTTGGCAAGGATGCAGAGAAAAGGGAATGATTATATACTATTGGTAGAAATGTAAATTAATACAACATCTATGGGAAACAGTATGGAAATTTCTCAAAGAACTAAAAATCGAACTACACTTTGATCTACCAATAGCACTACTGGGTATCTATCCAAAGGAAAATAAGTTATTTTATCAAAAAGACATCTGACTTACATGTTTATTGCAGCACTATTCACAACAGTAAAGTCACAGAAGCGATCTAAGTGTCCATTAATGGATGACTGGATTTTTAAAATGTGGTACATATACACGATGGAATACTACTCAGCCATATGAAAGAATGAAAACTTGTCTTTTCCAGGAGGGGTAGAAATGGAGGCCATTATCCTTAGTGAAATTGCTCGAAAACAAAAAGTTAAAAACTGGGGTTGGGAGCAATGGCTCACGCCTGTAATCCTAGCACCCTAGCAGCCTGAAGCGGGTGGATTGCTTGAGTCTGGGAGTTTGAGACCAGCCTGGGCAACATGGAGAAACCCTGTCTCTACAAAAAATACAAAAATTAACCAGACATGGTAAGATGTGCCTGTGGTCCCAGCTACTCAGGAGGCTGAGGTGGGAGGATCACCTGAGCCTGGGAGGCTGAGGCTGCAGCAAGCCAAGATCATGCAACTGTACCCCAGCCTGGGAGACAGAGTGAGACCCTAACTCAGAAATTAAAAAGTTAAAAGCCACACATCCTCACTTACAACTGGGAGTTAAACAATGGATGCACAACAACATACAGAGTGCAATAATAGACACTGTAGACTCCAAAGATTAGAGGGTGGGAGGGGTGTGAGGTGTAACATACTACCCAGTGGGTACGATGTACACTCTATGAGTGATGAGCACACAAAAAGCCCAGACTTCACCACCACACACTATATCCACGTAATACAACTGCACTTGTTCCCCTAAATCCGTAAGAATAAACTAATTAAAATAAAAAAGAATGCTTAGCTCTGAACTACTAGCTTTGTCTTAGCTAGTGGTATTTGCCATTAATTTAACAGAAACCTACAATATATCTCTTCTGCCTTGAAATAGATTTCTTCATAAAAGCTGACTTCAAAGGTCCTTTAGTGCTCTTAAAATATATTTCACTTACAAAGAAAAATACCTGTGTAACACTTGTTTGTCTCCTTGGTTTATTTTGTTCCACCTTTTATGTATTAGAAGTCCTTCCACCCAAGCTTCTCTGTTGCTCTTCTTCCTATGGCTTCGCTATTATTAGCTGTAAGTTCTTTGGTGTTTGTTCCCAGGATCAAATCGCAATTCAGTCTCCACTTTTCAAAGCAGATGCTGCTCATGTGTTGGTCCTCCCCCTTGCTCCCACGGACTTCCTTGTTCCCGGCATCTCAAGAGCACATCCTTACACCTCGTCAAGGGAGTCCTCTGCCTTTTCTCAGTGAAGTATCTTCTATTCCTTAGCCTTCACAAGTTATAGATACCCAGGTTTCATTTTACATTTCGTTTAATTTTTTTCTCTTTTTAAACACCTCACTGTAGTAGTAAATTGCCAATACATACTCATTTTATCCCCTTTAAGAAATATTTTTAATTATGATTTTTTTATTCTGCCTTGGATTGACAATGTGATAGAACCATCTTTCTCACCCATGGTATCTTTCACAGAGTCATTCGCTTCGAAGCACCTTGTAGAAACATCCAAACCTAGACCACAATGCTTATGTTAATATAATAATAATCTCAATCTGCTTTTGCTGAGGCCCAGAAAATGTAACCCAAAATGAAGGCCTCAGAAGCAAACATTTCTCCCCACTCTCCCTCCTGCTCTTCTGTTTCTGGCCCCTCATTTTCTCCCGAGGCTGGCCAGAGAAACTAGTATCCTCTTTCCCAACATAATCATAGGAACCAGATCCTCTGTTCCCGAAAGTCAGCCATAAAACCTAAAACTACTACTCCAACTTTCCCCACCTTTCTGTGTAAACATTGACCGTAACGAAATTACCTGACCTGCCTTGTTCCACTGTGGGTCATAAGACCCCCCATTACAGACAGGGTGCTGCCCCATGCCCAGAAGGAAGGAATTCTGCAGAGAGGCCAAGAAGAATCCAGATGGGCAGATCTTACTGGGCTTTCCCCCTCAGTATATTGGCATTAGATCAGACCCTTTGTGCCCAGTCCTATTTCCACACAGCTGTCCAGTTTGTTGAACCTAAGCATAAAAATGGACAGATTCCTGTCTATCTCTGGGTCTTCATTCTGAAAGCTCCTGTGTAAAACTGTGATCAAATTTGTAAGCCTTTTCTCCTGTTCACCTGTTTTCATCAGTTGATTTTCAGTGAACCTTCAGAAGACAAAGGAGAAGCTTTCCCTTCGCCACTACAATGTTTTTGCTGAATGCATCAGACTTGTAATTAAATAATTAGCTGTGTAATCACTGTCTATATTTCTGCCACTAGAATGGAAGCCCCGAGAAGGAAGGCGAGGACTATATTTTATTCACTGAGGTATCTCAGTGCCTGCATATGAGACGCTCAATCAGTAGGGAGAATTTAGGAGTAAGGAGTAAGGAGGGTCCCATTACTCCTTCAATCATTCAAGAAATGATTAGGGTAAGTGAGATTCAAAGTGCTCACTGTTACCACTATACCCTTTCTACCCTCCCCCTCAAGCCTTTTAATAAAGTCATTAGAATTGGAGGAATTCAGGTTTACCCTCTCCCGTTGTCCTGGTCCACACCCATGAGGGTGCTGAGAACAGGGAAAATGCCCCAAGTATTAAAAAATTGAAAGATGATGGAGGAGAATCAAAGAATAACTGGTCAGGCGCAGTGGCTCACGCCTGTAACACCAGCATTTTGGGAGGCTGAGGTGGGCATATCACTTGAGCTCAGGAGTTCGAGACCAGCCTGGCCAACACAGTGAAACCCCGTCTTTACTAATAATACAAAAATTAGCCAGGCATAGTGGTGCGTGCCTGTAATCCCAGATACTTGGGAGGCTGAGGCAGGAGAATTACTTGAGCTTGGGAGGTGGAAGCTGCAGTGAGTCAAGATCATGCCACTGCCCTCCAGCTTAGGCAACACAGCGAGACTTCATTTCAAAAATGACAACAACAAAAACCTCATCTTAGATCGCTAGTTAGCAAAATACTTTCCCACCCGCTCCTTTGCATAGGCAACAGAGACACAGGAAACTCTCTGCTTGTCACACATAGGATGATTGACAGTTTTAGAAAACTACCAAAAGTCCCTCAACCCTCAGTCCTCTCCCTGCTTCTGTAGGAGACGGGGCCCAGTTGCTGACTTCCTGGGATACAGAAAGAGAACAAAGTACTGAACACAATAGCAACACAACCCTTAATCATGGAACCTAAATTCAACAACTGAAAAGACAAAAGATGAGGTGCTTTCCAGCACTTCCAGCACAGAAGAGAAAATAAAAAGCAAAGTCACAAGTAGAGACCAGAGAATGGAAACATTGGATAAGCTTCCAAATGCTCTCAATGTGACCTCAGTCAATAGGGCATTAATAAGATTTTATTGAATAAGATTTCTTATATGTTGAAGAGTATCCTTGTTGTCTAGCAAGCCCAATGCTTAATTTCTTCTCTTCAGATGACACAGTGACATACATCTAAGTGGGATATTAATTTTCTACCTATTACCTAGGTGATCCTGGACAGTTTTCTCATTTAACTTCTTTGAGCCTCATTTGAAAACTAAAGATATTAGTACCTTCATCCAGGGTTGTCGGAGGGCTTTGTGAGATGCAGCAGGCAAAGTGCTGATCTCATTGCCAAGCAGTGAATAAACAACTCTTGGAAGAAAGGCTTCTGAGTGGCAGGCTTTTCAGGCCTGATCACCCCTGTGGCCACTCCGATCACCCCTATGGCCGCTCCTTAGCCATGGCTCCATCCCACATCCTGCAGAACCCAAATGCTCCTAGTCCTGAATATGAAAGCCACTGCTCCAAGTATATGGCTGAGTTTTTTTCTTGCTCTTAAATTCTTGGAAGAAGGAATGGTTCCATCAAGCACCGGTGTCCTTGGCAGTCTCCTGATGCTCAATTTTGGCTAAATTGTGTCAACATCTCAAGCACTCAGCATCTGCAAGCCTGGGACAGGCTCCGGTCCCTCTTACTGGGTGTCTGTAGCTTTGCTGGCTATTGTAGTGGTTACTCATCTGAATGCTCTGGCTTGTAAGGACTAATACAAGCTAGAAAAAAGACACTTATTTCTTCCTGTTGAAAATCAGGAGGAAAGTGTTTTCTTCTTTTTCTTAGAGCTTTACCTTAGAAAACTTGTAATTATAAGCACTTTTTTTTTTTTTGACGGGGTTTCACTCTTGTTACCCAGGCTGGAGTGCAATGGCACAAGCTCGGCTCACTGCAACCTCCCCTTCCCAGGTTCAAGCGATACTCCTGCCTCAGTCTCCCAAATAGCTGGGATTACAGGCACCTGCCACCACACCCGGCTAAATTTTTGTATTTTCAGTAGAGACAGGGTTTCACCATGTTGGCCAGGCTGGTCTCGAACTCCTGACCTCAGATGATCCACCCGCCTCAGCCTCCCAAAGTGCTGGGATGACAGGTGTGAGCCACCACGCCGGGCCTATAAGCACTTTTTCATCTCTTGGAAGTGCATCCTTGTGAAGACTAGATAGGGATGGCTTTTGTTAGCTTTATGACCTAGGGATCTTGTTCCCAAGGATCTGGAACCATCTTTTTAAAATGCAAACATCAAGGGAGACAGAACCCCTGTCTCCCAGTTTCTGGAGCCTAACATCAGTGGACACTTTGCTCTAATATGCAAAACTACCTTCTATCATGAATATATGAGAGGCTTTTCCCCACCTCTAAATAAAGCCAGTAAGCAGCTAGTAAAGTTGGGATGAACTATGTTTGACAAATGATGCTGTCAAATCCTCTTACTTAAGTGAGCTACTGTTTATCTTGAAAACATGTATTTAATGGGTTGCATCTGCCTGGCTATATAAGAGAATTCTGTCTTTGTAATCTTTTAGCATCTTGTCTGTGATGTGCATCACCATTCTGGTTTAATGCTTATTCAAATAAGAAAAGTGTTCTCTTTCTCTACTACCTTTGTGGAGATGATTTCTAGGTTGGAAGAAGATTTTGTTTTCAATTATATTTCCCCAATCTGCTTTACTATAAAGATTCCACAAGGGTATTTCCAGTAGGTGCACAAAGGACATTTTTGCTACAACTAAACCTTAGTGTAAGTTCAACATGCCTCCCCTCATTTGCATTTAATATTAAGGAGCTCAAGGAAGAAAGAAGGAAAGAAATGCATGTTGAAGTAGTCAGAAAACTTCTAGAATAAGATGCACTTGTGACAAGACCATGTAACAACCTGAATTCACCTAAATAAAGCTGTCTGTAAAGAGTCAGCATCTTCACTCTTCATATTTCTGCTTTGCAGAATTCCCTAGGTCCACAAAGAAACAACGAGGGTCTGTCTTCTGTCATTCCACCTGAGGGCATAACCCTATTGAACAGCAATGCCATTCCTGTGCTCACTGAAGTTAGTCCTGGTGGAAGCTGACATCACCGTCAGCAAGAGAAAATTTCTGCATTATCATTAGTTGACCTATCAATCTAATACCACTTTCTCCTTAACCTTCATCTGTGTTGCTTTATGAAGGGCAATTTCCTCTTCTAACCAAACTGCAGTGATTATCTGAGATTCTGCACCTACCCATTATGGTGGTCTGGGAAAAGAGGGTTTCGACCTTTATCTGCAAAGACTCTATATTGCACTACACTGACTTTTCAGCTCTTCCTCATCTCTTAAACTTGGCACTGAATCTATTTTCAAGGAACTAATTTCCATGAACAAAATTCCACTTCCCGTATATTTGCATGGTGGTCCTAAAACATTTCTAAGCATTTTGAATATTTTGGATCACACAGAAGCTTCAGGAATGCATTAACTGTCATTAGCATTGTTAATGTACTAGGGAATTTTAAAATTTGCATAAGAGCATTTTAGCATTATCTCCTTTATATATATATTGAAGAAGAAGAAGAAAAGCCTTTATGGTTGGCTTTTGAATTGGGAAGCTTATCTGCAGTAATTAACATTTCCTAGATGTCTATAAAAAATGAACCATTGTAAGTAATCATAGCCAAAAATAAAACGTTAAAAAGTGCTAAAATACTCAATTCTTCCTTAATAACAAAACTCTAAAATGAAAGACCTCTCTTTGACCCTAATTCTACCCACGGAAATGCTCTATAGTGAATCAAATTTAAAATGGAAAGGTTACAGTAAGAAAGTAAAATTATTCTGGGGCCACAGCTTGTAGACCTCTTTGCTATCATAAAGCATGCTACGGATAAGGCTGAAAATAAGAAATAAGACATGGCACCTTCAGTTTTTGGGGGCTGCTATAGTTTGGATGTTTATCCTCCCCAAACCTCATGTTGAAATTTGATCCCCAAGGTTGGAGGTGGAAGTGGAGTCTAATGAGAGGTATTTGGGTCATGGAGGCAGATGCCTCATGAATGGCTTGATGTCACCCTCGAGGTAATGGGAGTTAGTCATCCTGTCATTCGTTCCCTGGGTAACTGATTGTTAAAAAGAGCTTGGCACCTCCTTCCTCTCTCTCTTGCTCCCTCTCTGGCCATGTGATGTCTACACACTGGCTCCCCTCCACCTTCTGCCATGAGTGGAAACAGCTTGAGGACTTCACCAGAAGCAGATGCCGGTGCCTGTGCTTCTTGTAGCAGAACCGTGAGCAAAATAAACCTCTTTTCCTTAAAGATTACCCAGCCTCAGGTATGCCTTTATAGCAACACATACAGACTAAGAAAGTTAGTACCAAGGAGTGGGGCATTGCTACAAAGATACCTGAAAATCTGAGAGCAGCTTTAGGGCAGAGGTTGAAAAAGTTTGGAGGGCTCAGAACAAAAACAGAAAGATGGAAGAAAGCACTGAGCCATGATGGGATGGAAATTTTAAAAACAAAAATGAAACCACTGGCACTTCACCACAGAGAGTTTGTGAACAGATACATTTAGAACTAAATTTTAATGTAGATCAGAATTGACCACCCTCTGAGCTTCTGATTCAGTAGGTCTGAGTGGGCCCAAGATTTTGTTCTTCTAAAGCTCCCAGCTGATGCTGACAATGCAGGTCCAGTGTCACGTCATGTTGGGAACTACTCTCTAGAATATATTAATATTTCAGAGTAGAAATGACTCTGATTTAGCTTGAGAAATCAAACTGAGAGTCAACATCAAGTTAATTCTATCACAGGTTTTGTTTTTGTGGTTAGATAATAGCCTTCAACTCTTAATGAGAAAGATGCAAAGTTCAGTTTCCTAAGCATTAATACACACGTGAGTACACATCTCTACCTGCCCGTGCACACACATTCACACTCACCTACACACTCACATAGAGTCAGTGGGCACTGATAATTTCAGTGCCCTCAATTTTAATTAATGCTCGAGCACTTTGAGCACAACACATTTCTCAGAAGCTAAGCAGCAGTGAGAGATCAAATTATATTAAACTGTTGTGTTTTGCAAGCAGCTATTTGCAAGGTCCTTGGAGAACTTTAATGATATTCAAAGTCCAAGACTAAGATAGATCAGTTTTTCAAGGAAGTCCACATACGAAAACAGCATTTACCACCATTCTGACCAAGTTGACCAGAAGAAAACACATTGCAGGAAAAAATCAAATAAATGGCAAAAGGTGGATGAGAGAGAAGATCCATTGCATTCCTCTGTCAGCTATCTCCCCAGCTCTCTTTAGTGCCAATGAATGATTTCCTTCAGCCTGAGATTATGGCTGGATGGTATGATTAGGGGCGACCAAACTGTCCTGGGAGCTGGGCTCAGCTTCCTCACGTTTCCCAATATAAAGGCAAGGGTAGGCATTTCACAAACCTGGGTAAGAATATACATTTGGCTTAAGGTAATCAAAGGAGGAGGAGGAGAAGGAGGAAGAGGACGAGGGGAAGGAAGAAGAGGAGGAGGATAAATAAGAGAAGGAGAAAAAGGAGGAGGAGGAGGAGGAGAGAGACAGAAGAGGAGGTGGGGAGGAATACCAGCAGCAGCTACAGGAGGGCATTTGTTTTCATTCACCCTTGATTTGTGCCTGGCTGTAACTCCAAACACTAATGGAAGCCGAATGCCTTTATCTCTCGCCTTTCCCTTCTTGAATAATGGTGAGTTATTTCATAAAGCCAACTATTCAGAATGCAAGGAACTACTTATTAGAGTGAAAGATACCTGAATAAAAGTTATATACAACCAGCAAAGCACAGAAAATATGCTCACACTTTTGGAGGTGACTATGCAAACTTAGATGGTGGTAAGTCAGGTGAGACCTGAGATTCCAGTAGAAATAAGGCTGGTTTTCATCACTTGTGTGTTTCTCATAGCCCCTGTTTCCCAATTAACACTGCTTATTGTGGAAGGCCTCTGATACCGCAACTGAAGACGGCCATTTTCCTCCCATGTCCAGTGACTAGCATTCCCCAAAGGCTCTATATGAATATCTTTCCACCTGTTTCGACATTCTCATTTTCATTTTCTTGTTGATACATAATAACTATACATATTTATGAGGTACATGTGATATTTTGATATATGTTTACATAGGATATTCATCACCTCAAACACTGATCATTTCTTCACATTGGGAACATTTCAAATCTTCTCTTCTGATTTTTTTTTTTACAGACAAGGTCTCACTCTGTCACCCAGGCTGGAGTGCAGTGGCACCGTCACAGATCACTTTAGCCTTGAACTCCTGGCCTCAAGCAATCCTCGCCCCTAAGCCTCCCAAGTAGCTGGGACTACAGGTGGATGCCACCAAGCCTGGCATATTTTCTTTTTAATTTTTTTTAGAGATGGGGTCTTGTCGTGTTGCCCAGGCTGGTCTTAAACTCCTAGACTCAAATAATCCTCCCGCCTCGGCCTCCCAAAGTGCTGAGATTACAGGTGTGAGCCACTGCACTCAGACTCTTTTAGGTATTTTGAAATATACAATAAATTATTAGTAATTGCAGTCGCCTTACTGTGCTGTTGAACATGCGAACTGATTCCTTCTCTCTAACTGCACGTTTGTACCCACTAACCAACCTCTTGATGGTTCAGTCTCTCCTCTGATGCTCTTGGCTTCACATCCTCCAGGCATTCTCCTTGGTATCATCTTTCTTTCATCGCTCCTTACCCACATAGCTTTTGGAGACAATCTACTTTTTCGGTCCAGACTGCTGTTTTCTATCAGTTCACTAATGGCTCAAAAACAAGTAGCATTTATTGGTGAGGATGTGGAGATAGGGGAACACTTGTGCACTGTTGGTGGGAATTAAATTAGTACAGCCACTGTGGAAAACAGTACGAAGACTCTCAAATCAACAACAATAAATAGGAAGAAATTTGTGGAAGCTAAGAAACGGATAACGATGGCAGTGATTGAATAAAAAAAATACAGTGTCTTGTTGTTACACTCAGTTACTCTGATCAAACTTTCATATAAGTTGAAAGAAATAGAGACATTTTCCCTAGAAAAGAGACTATGAAGGGGTCACATGGCAACTGTTGGAACTTACTCGAAAGGTTGTCATGTGAAGTAGGGATAAGACAATTTTTGTAGTTAAAAGGCTTCAAGCTAAAACCGTAGGTGAAAGTTCAATGGCGTATGTATATGTATCTTCCGAACATAAGAAATACCATTTTAACAAATAGAACTTGTCAACAATGGCACAAGTTTCCAGTCCTTGGATGTGTTCCAGCAGAGGCTAGAAATCCCATGAGGAAAGAGCAGAAGACATACTGTCCCACTTGATCTCTTATTTTTCTCCCCCATCTTCCAGGCTCTATGTTTCTTTCCAGTTGCAATTGGAAAGAAGAGAATTTCTGAAAGAATACATTGTGGTGTGCAAAGAACCTGGGCTGGAAATGGGTCAGCACCCGAGCTCCCCCTCAAATAACCAGCCCCACTATATACTCTCTCAAAATCTTAGCTCTTTCAACCATAAAAAAAGAACTAATGTCTGTCTTTCTAACATAATAACAGAACAGACAAAATTATTTTGGAAGCTGTATAAGTTCTCTACAACTGTAAGTTATTCATATAATTAGATTTGAAATGAAAGGGTGGAGATCTTAAAAAATAGATGCACAATTTACAGAGTCATAGGAATAAAAACAGCAAAACAGAACCCTCTTATAAACAGTTTGCTCAGGATATGATTTGGTCTGATAAATGCAATTTTCTGGAAAACTACCATTTAACAAGATAATCTTTGATTTTCTGTTATAAATAAGTATATTTATTTATGTATTACTTTTTAAAGAAACAGGGTCTTGCTTTGCCACCCAGGCTGAAGTGCATTGGCACAATCTTGGCCCACTGTAGCCTCAATCTCATGGGCTCAAATGATCCTCCTGTCTCAGCCTCCTGAGTAGCTAGGATGACAGCCACATAATATAATATCAACTTCTGGATAACTATTTTAAAAATTTATTTGTAGACCGGGTGCGGTGGCTCACGCTTGTAATCCCAGCACTTTGGGAGGCCGAGGAAGGCGGATCACGAGGTCAGGAGATCGAGACCATGGTGAAACCCCGTCTCTACTAAAAATACAAAAAAATTAGCCTGGCGTGGTGGTGGGTGCCTGTAGTCCCTGCTACTCGGAGAGGCTGAGGCAGGAGAATGGCGTGAACCCCGGAGGCGGAGCTTGCAGTGAGCCGAGATTGCGCCACTGCACTCCAGCCTGGGCGACAGAGCGAGACTCCGTCTCAAAAAAAAAAAAAAAAAAAAAAA